>NC_072737.1:39889333-39980223 GCF_026930045.1 Uloborus diversus
AGATTATTAATTTTTAAAACTCAAGTGTCATGTCTCCTTTTTCTTGGAATTCACCTTTAGTAATTAACAGCTGAAAAAAAGTAGAATAAAGTAGAGATCTGAGTTCACCAAATCAGGTAACGTTTTTTTTTACGTTTGTCATTTCCCCACTCTGTTTTCATAAGAAAAGGATAATAAAATGATGCATGAAAAGTGAATAATCGTTACTTCCTTGTTAAAGAATATTTGTGTGCTTAAATTCAGAAATTTATTACGCCTGGGTCGTGGCTGTTGAAATCAAATTGCAGCAATTCCCTCACTGTCATTCCCTCACTAATGTATACAATGGGGGAATGATTCTGAAATATTAATTCTGAAACATCACTCTGAATTTCTAATACATTTCTTTTACCACGTATTTTGTAATTCTAAGCGAATTCTTTTCATGTTTTGTTTTGTTTTCATAATTATTTTACAATTACCACAACTTACTGATTTGCAACAACTATCTTTTTTTTAAAGAAAAACATATTCTTTTTGATAACACTGCGCGATCAAATTAATAATAATAATAATAATAATAAAAGAAAAGAAATGAAAAAGCCTCTTCAAAAATTCTTTTCACATCATTCTTGCTGATTCATGTGGAAAAATGAGCTCCTGAATCCAAGTATGACCACCGTCCCCCTCCCCTCACTTAAAATTTTTCGAAGTAGCATCCCCCTAATTAGTTTCCACTATTTAGTTAAATATCCTTTTTTTTTTGGAGAGGAAGAGAACATTCATTTGAGGTGCAAGAGAGGTAAAACGTTCAAAACATGAACATTTGTGGTAAGGACCCCTCCTTACCGCCCATGAGGGAGTACCCCCCCTTCCCCAATCCGATACTCACTCATGGGGTATTATTATTACAGCAGTAAGTAATAGTTTATGTATAGTGAGCATAGTTTATTAATACAGCAAGAATTAATAGACTATGGGGACGTTGCATTACCCCAGAAATATAAATATACATTAATTACAATACGGGAAGGTTCATTACTGAGGATCTCGCTACTGATATTTGTTTTTTACTTTTTAGTTCATGCAGCTACAAAATCGCATTTTATGTTTGCGTACACATTTTTATTAACTTCTTTCTTCAACTTTATATAATAAAATAAAGGATTGGGATATAGGCTTAAAATGTGCCTTTATTTTTAACCATTTTCCTACTTTTCCCACGGAAATAGGCGGAAAACAATTCGTCAACGCAAGAATGAAGAGGACAGTTTTATTACGGTTTTGGGGGAAGGAGGACCTTTTAAGCGTTTGCCTCGGGGGTTTGTTTTCTTTGTACTGCTATCTTCAATCGGGGAAGGGGGCTTCATTCGAAGAACACACACCCTCAGCAATGGGATGCTTTTGATCAAAAGAAGAAAAACAAGCGTTGGTCACTGCAGAAAAATACTTTCTCACGGTTGATTCAAAGCGTCCACTTTCTCAACGTATCCATATTCGGGTCCATTCCAACGATCCATTCTCTATTAACTTATGGCAATTATATATTAATCTTATGACAAACCAAAGTGATTTTGTTTGATCATGCTTTGTGTGTGTGCTTGTTTAAGAAATGTTTTAAAAATATTTGCTAATGGGCGGAAGGGAAGAGGGGTTACGGAGAAATTAATTTAAAGGTTTGGTAAATGGCATAGTGTAAGGAATTTTAGCCCTGTGATAGGGGCAAGAGCCGCGCACCATTCTATAGTTATGCACACAGCACCATATTATGCTCTTCTCCAACCTGGTTCTCATTCTTATTCACATGCGTTAAATATATTTGCAATCTTATAAATACTGAAATTCTAGCTTTTGTTTTGAGGCTTTTCTTGAAGTCAAGGAATTTAAAAAATTTTCTTTTTGGTTATTTTTCCGCAATCTGTCGGGAAATTTTGAAAAGTTTTCTTGTTCAAGCCTGATTGTTGAACGTCACTTGACATAACCTTCATTTCCGAGGTAGACTTTGCAAAGTAGGGCGAAGCAGCTAGTTAATTATGTCGGAATGCAGATTCGGACCTGCTTAGAACCTCCACAATTGAAGCTCAGAAAATTATTTCTTGTCACAACACAAAGCATCAACTGATATGCACAACTATGGTTTCAGGCTCGTATCCGTACATTTTAGGTCCCCCTGCAACAAAATCTGTAGGGGCTTAATGGAGCCCCCCCCCCCCCATAGGCTGGTAGCTTAGGTAGATCCAAGCCTATATAGTTCCGACATTCTTTGTAGATGTAAATGAATCTAAGAAAAATACGTAGATACTCCATATTGGGAAGTACCGTCACATTATGACTTTATGCTATACGACTGCTTTTTAAAAGTACTTTTTAATTTCTGAATTCCTGTTAGTTTTAAAAAGTTTAGTTTCCACAGCTTTTAAATGCCAAATCTGTATAGAATAAAACTGAAGAAGAAAGTGCTAATCTTTTATGAGAATAAAAAATTTTTGATTTTTGTTATTCTTAGATAACTTTGTTGTTAAACTTTCTAAGTGTTTATGATTTTAAAGTAATTAATAATAATGTTGGGAGTTTAAACATAATTTCTTTTAACTTTTTCCAACTATTTTTTTACATTGCAAAAGAAATAGTTCTCAAAAAGATGAAAATATAATGCGATATGTCACAAATCTGTAAAAAAAAACTCGGAATTGTGTAAAAGGAAAATTGATAAGTTTTTTTCTTCAATAAATTCTTTCCTGACGATCGGGGGAAAAAAAAAATCTGTGATTCAAAAATTATTATACCTCATAGTTTTAGCTAAAAACCTTTTTTTTTTTATGTTTCTGATAATGTTGGTTTTTTTTTTGAATAAATTTTAGGAAGACAACACAATACTTACAAAAAATATCTGCTGAATACTTGAGAAAGAAAACCTAAAACTTCCTTGTAGAAAAGAGATAAAGAGAGAAACATACAAAAACAATACTGTGAATGTAAAAAGACTTGTTTTCGTTTTACTTTAATTTTCGCGAGCTCATTATTATCGCGAAAATTTAAGCCGAAATATTTAAACTTTCTATTCTATTCACATACAATTCACTAAATTTTTTATCTCGCAAAGTCACCGATACGTTCATTTTCGCAAAAATTACGACTCGTTTAAGTGCTTTTACAGTAGGTAAATGGTTAATAAATTGAAATAAATCTGCATTTGTTTAAGAAGTACTGTATTAAATAATCCTCGATGAAAAATACTAACATTTTTAATTATACAATTAAAATTTTCATGAACAAATTATCTGTTTATTCTTACTCTTATTAAGCGAAACAAACAAAAAACGAAGGGAAAGAAAAACATATCTGCGAGCGCTCCGAGAGATGGAAGTTCCCTCCCTCTCCTTCTACGTCATCTCACGTCAACCCGAGTCTTGGCAATAATGGTTGCCGAAAAGTAGCCAAATTTTTTATTCTAATACTAAATAAAAGTAAAGAATTGTTCTGTTTAATGATGTATATATTCAGCCGACCGACAACGTGATGTGGCTAAAAACCGGTCATTTGATAACAAAAAGCAAATGGGTTATTTTTAAATATTTTTTAAAGCTTGCGAGCGTCCTCGTAGACTCCAATGCTAAGACCAGTTCCTAAGCCTAACGAGGGGAACATTGGCGAGATTCGAAGGTTACACTCTACCCCAATCCGATTCGACCCGATCCGCACTCCAGGGTTACTATACAGCTCACTGGTTGATACTTGCGCATGCGCACAGTTCTTTCTACCCAGCGTCCTTCGAATTGCTGGCACAATGCATCTTCCTCCTTCGACCTACGATTTCAGTCGGTTCAGAGGAGTGCACGTGGCGTTGTCGTTGCGTTCTTTAGGCTTCGTTAAGTTGGTTGCTTAGTTATTAGTGTGGAATAGTATTGTTTTAGGAATAACTTATGAATGACTGATAACTGCATCTGTTTATTAATATAGTACTAAACAAGTCATATCGCAGACGATGTGCGATCAATGTTAGAAATGGCCGAAAATAACTTTTTTCGTCCCTAGACTTCGAAACGAAGGACATGAAGCCCAGAATTTCGTATTATCACTTCAAACTCGTGAGTAAGATTAATTTTATTCAATGGTTATTTATGTTATTCTTTAAGATAAATTCATGTGTTTTGTCCATGGGATATTTTCAATGCTGACATCCATTTGGAAATGTACTTTATTGTATTTATTTACTTATTTATTATTTTGCTTTCTTTATTCTTAAATGTGTTATAAAAACTTCCGCAATTATTCCTAACTAGGCATTTTATGTCTTTATAATACAATTAGAAGCATGAATTTATAAAATAAGTCAAGTATTACGCAAAACGAAGAAACTTTCATTTTTTAAATTAAATTGCGAGTACTATTAATACCTTTATATGAATTTCCGATCAGATGTCAGCTTTAAGGAAATATTCTTAGGCTAGAAAACTATCTTGAAGAATAACAGAAATAATTACAGAATGAAATTTAATTCTCGAGTTTCAAGTGAAAATAATACAAAAAAATAAATAGATAAAACACCTTGCAAACGTGCTGATTTCATACTGTCATGTCAATGTATCCTGACATTTTCCTGTCATATCAATACGTATGCAATATTACAAAAGCAAGATCATCTTGCCTAGACCTTGATTTCATGCTGTCATGACAACATCTTGATATTATCCTGTCATATCAATACGTATGCAAGATTACAAAAGCAAGATCATCTTGCCTAGACCTTGATTTTATGCTGTCATGACAACATCTTGATATTATCCTGTCATATCAATACGTATGCAATATTACAAAAGCAGCCTACCTTGATATTTTCCTGATATTATGTTGCATACACCTTGTCAGCCAATATTGTGGCAGCCTGCTGACAGCATAAAGGGAGTAACATAACAACATTGAGGCAGCAAGATGATTTTTCTTGCATGTCAACCTTTATGCAATACTGAGGCAAGATATTTTGCTTACTGGGCAGAGGGACCACCGCGAAAACGTTTACATTAAGCAGTAAACAGACACATTTCTGAACTAAATATGCTTTTAAGGCATTTTTCACCATTTATTACTTTATATTAATAACGTTACACGGAAAAACTCACCAGACAGTAACAACTCAAGCGACATGACCACATTTACAAGGTGCTTTATGTCAATTTTGAGGTCGAAATGTCCCACTTGGAAACTTTATTTCAGACTTTTCTGGTTGGTTTGTGAGTGTTTTGTTGTTTCTGCACGAGGTTTGCAAACTTTAAAACAATCGCTTGTCAGTTTTTGTAAACGTTTTTGTAGTCGATTTTTAAAAAATCATGCGATATAAATTTAATTATACGCAATTTATCTGATACCTGAAAACACAAAGACGCAATAAATACCCAAATGAAAACCGAATAGTACCATAAGTGATATCACAAAATGATTTAAAACATTGCTTCAAAAATCGTTACGCCATAGCCATACTTACATCGAATATAAATCTTACGCAACGCATTCGTCTCATACACTTTGAAAACATCGATGCTTTCCACTCCCGCCGGACCATCGACTCACGGGCCGATGCGCCCTCAAACACCCTTTGTGGTGCACCTTCTTAATATTTTTTTTTTCACCGTCAAACATGTGCACTTTTTTTTTTTTGCCCTTGATCCTGAGCTTATTTGTTTTGTAATCCCCCCCCCCCAGCCTGTGCGATTCATTTTTTAAAAATTTTTATTTGTGCTTTCAAGAGCGGCTTCGGTTTTTTTTCCTTTGACGAACCGCCTGAACCAGGGCGCCTTAGTTTTTTTTTCGCCCTCAAACCTGTGTGCTTTCGGTTTCTTTAGCGCCCTCAAAACTGCGCCTTCGTTCTTTTTTTTTTTGGTTTGGCCGTTTTCCTTTCTTTTTGAGCAATCACAATTGCTTATTGTTCTCACTTGACCGTTTTTGATGGCCGGTTCCGTTTTCAGCTTGCACCAGAAGGCTCTGCAGCACCTACGCCCACCGTCCTCTGCAGGGGCAGCTCCTCTGGAATCCGGTAGCGTGCATTTCCTACGCACATGTGCACTCATACACACTCACTAGTCATTGAGCTTTAAAATGTCGGCTAACTACTTCGGTGAAATCGCATGAAAAACGCAATTATCATCGATTGCAGTTATGAAAGCGCAGTGAACGTTAATGAGATCCGAATGACGTTTAATAAACCACATTGATTTCTATTTTTGCTGCGTTTCTGAAAGGTAGGAAATTTTTTAAAGAGTTTATAAACTATCCATACAATTCACGTTTCTGAGTTCATATCATCGTTTTAAAAACGTCAGGGTTTTATTAGAAACGTTTGTTTATTTCGTTGAGTTACAAATTGCGTTTACTAAACTTCATCTTGCTGCTTGGGAAATCAATCCTCTCTCCGTTTTGGTGATCATAATACCTCGAACTTTGAAGACAATCCCCGCAGTGCCGGATCTAGGAATTTTCCGAGATGAGGCAAAACTTCAAAATGCCCCCCCCCCCCCCATATCTATCTCGTTTTAAAATTTTCCATCTAGTTACATTTCCTATTTTCAATAAACCATAAAGTCAGTGGCGACTCGTGGAAGAGGCCCAGACCCTCTCATTTTTTTAGACGATAATTTATAGCTTTTCATTAATTTTCTTTCTTTTTTTTTTGTGCGTACATGCTTGAAATTAAAAAAAAAATGGATTGTACCTTATTTTTCTGTGTATAATCCGCGGATTATCTATTAAAAAAGTAAAACTAATGAGATGCGGATTATACGCTGCCGTGGATAATCTGTGTGTGTGTGTGTGTTTTTCCCTCAACACCGACGCAATGAACCACAATATTTGCAGCAGGATTCGCCGAGACTGTTACCCTGCCTGTATGTTGTATATTTTACATAGCTTGAATGCTCTTCCTAACGCGATTCAGGCTGTGTAAAATATCAACATACAGTAAAGGAAGACGCCTTCAAGATTAGACCGTTTGCTCCATTCTTGACTCTTTTTTTCAATTAATTAGCGTATTACAACGACAATGTGGAGAAGAAATCATTATTTTTTCGAATATCGTGCAGCATCACTTAAAATTGCGTTCGAAAATTGCTTAAAATTGCGTTTTTGGAGCTGCAATTTCGAAAGATTTCTGCTCCTAAGGTTACCAAATATATTCTTACAATCGCGTTTTGTAATTTGGTCTTGCTTAAAATAAAATTTACTTTACTCATTAAAAATAATTAGTTATTAAGAGATTAAAATCAATATTACTATAAAAAATATTAAATAAATATTGCCTTTTTTTAAAATTCATTATTTTTATTTTGAAAAGCCAGGTGGTGAAAGTGCCTACTTTGCAGCCTCTTACTGGTGCTGCAAGGGAGGCCTACGGCAGCGTCGGGAAGCGTACTGTATGTAAACGTGAAATTAATAATTTTCGTGATGCATTTCGTGGCTTTTCCTTATCTGATTAATTAAATTTTATTTTTGAATGTCAAGGAGTGAAATTGCACCACCCTGCCGACAATCATGGACATAAACATGAGATTAATATCTTTCGTGATTTACTTAAAAGTTTAAGTATTTTGTAGCTTGTCCTGTGCTTAAATTGAATATAATTTTATTTATGTAACACGAATAATTATTTTAAGAAAATTTAACTATTAAAAAAAATCAAAAGGTGGGGGGGGGGGGGGGCGCAAGTGCACCCATGAACTGGCCCCCTCACTTTTTCAAAGCATGAGTTCTTCGATGTTCTGCAATGGTTGTTATTCAACTAGATTTGGGCCAAAATGCAAAGGTCTAAAAGTACCATTTTTGTTAAACCTCATTCATATGCATCTTTTTGGCATGAGTTTCAAAAAAATTAAAAATGGTCGAGCGCACTCATCCGTTGAATCTGTATGGAATGACCCTCTACTCAATTGCGACGTTATGATAATCAAGCAGCGAATTAAACATTGCGCTCTACACTTGCTATCAACCATATTGTTGCCAATACACGTGAGTAAAGATGCGAATTAAATATTTTGCACTGTGAATGGCAACACTGAATGGTATTTCATCATTTGTGATGTCATCAGCAGAACCCGTAAACAATAAAAGCGCTCCGATTTAAGTAATTTTTTAAAAATATTAAGCGTAAACAAATGTATCAAAAAATGGTCAGATCCTATGTTTTTAAGCTTGCTCTTTCAGAAAAAAATGCTTTTAAAATTTTGGAAACGACCCCATTGCAACAAATTCTATAAAAAAAAAGTTGTGCAACTCCAAATCCTTGCGGTAGCGCACGTATGAATTTATTTTGGGAGGGGCACGCAACAAATAATTTGAAAACTTTCCGAATTTAAATTTGAAACTATAAAAACCCTTATTCACAATGAGTAGTTTGAAACTCATTTCAGAAGAGCCCCAGTCCCTTAGGCAGCCGTAAATAAGCCTTTGACATTGACTTATCATATAACAAAGCTTCGGGTGCAACTTCTTATTATGTATTATTATTATTTTTTTAAACATCAATCATTTAATGTTCTATGAAAAATATTCCCCTCGTTATTGAACTTCGTCACTGATATACTTCCATATTATCGTAAAATGGCGCATTTACAGGTTTGGCAGCCCGTCGTATTGCAGTTCAAAGAGACCCGGCCCCATATAGTCCATCACTTCTTTATCTTTATCTTTTTACTAATAATAAAGCTGAAAATTCCTCTGTCTGTTAGGATCTCTGTCCGGATCTGTGTCTGTCAGGATCTCTGTCCGAATCTGTGTCTGTCAGGATCTCTGTCCGGATCTGTGTCTGTCAAGATCTCTGTCCGGATCTGTGTTTGTCAGGACCTCTGTGACGCGCATAACGCCTAGACTGTACGGCCGATTTTCATGAAATTTGGCACAAAGTTAGTTTGTAGCATGAGGGTGTGCTTCTCGAAGCGATTTTTCAAAAATTCGATGTGGTTCTTTTTCTATTCCAATTTTAAGAACAAAATTATCGTAAGGTGGACGAGTAAATTACGAAATTATATAACGTGGAAACGTAACATGGGCACAAGCCAATTGGCGAGAAAATTCAGCTTACATTATTTGTAAATATACAGGCGAACCAAAAGACCTTTTAATTTTCTATTACGGGCAAAGCCGTGCGGGTACCATTAGTACTAATAATAAAGCTCAAGGTCTCTCTGTCTAGATGTCTGGATCTCTGCGACGCGCACAGTGCCTAAACCGTTCGGCCATTTTTTTTTTGAAATTTGGTACAAAATTAGTTTGTAAGATGCAGGTGTGCACCTCGAAGCGATTTTTCGAAAATTCGATTTTGTTCTTTTTATATTGTAATTTTAAGAGCATTTCATCGAGCAAATTATCACAACGTGGAAGAGTAAATTACGAAATTATCATAACGTGGAACATGGGCGAGCAAATGAACATGGCAAATTGGCGAGAAACCATATCATCTATTGTTTGTAAATATACAAGCAAACCAAATGATCTTTTAACTTTCTACTACGGGTAAAGCCGAGCGTGTACCACTAGTTTAAAATAAAAGAGTTTGAGAAACAGGTATTTTATGATCTTCTTCGGAGACCCTATTTTGTTGGGGCACATTGTGCAACTGCAACATAGTATATCCGCCACTGTTATCGCCAGGAATACGGAGTCGGAGTCGGTCATTTTACCTCTAAGTCTGCCGTTCTGTCAGTGCTTGAACAGTCGGAGTCGGAGGTTCTGAACTTTCCAGAGTCGGAGCTGGAGCCGGCGATTTTCCCTCCGACTCTAGCCTTCGTTATCATAAGACATAGTATGATTGGGAATTAAAAAAAAAAATCTTTTGTCTTAATAAAACAGAAAAGTATCAATTATTCATCTATTCGTGTTTCAGAATAAAATATTTCTTTTACGAAAAGTTCAGTTACAGTTACAATAAATTTAGAAAGAATGAGCTGAGCTTCATCATACAGCATGTGACCAAATAGCGGATTATTTGAGAAATGCGTGAAAGAAACCTTACCAAAGCAAAATCCAATTAGAGGAGAGATATCGTTTGACTGCAAAATATTTGGTTTTCTCCGCGCACCACAAACATCTTGTCCATTCGAAAAGCAATAGGTAAGAATTTTCTGATCGAAGATTTTTCCAATGAATAATTGAACTGTATATTGAAAAAAGCTCGTACAAAAATTGATGCATTACACATAAAAGTTTTTTTCCAGAATCAGCAAGCATTTCAAGTTTTTAACATATCGTTTTTTTTTTTTAATTAATAGAAAAAATTGCATATTAGATAAATCTGATTATAGTTTCCCATAATCAGCGTACATTTAAAAATTTTAGTGTTCTATAAGTTTTTTAATGAGTGAAAAAATTACATATTTCATAAATTTATCAGAAAACTGATGAAATACTGATTATAAAGCGTTTCCAAAAATCAGCGAAAATTTAAAAGGTTTAGTGTTCGATAATTTTTTAATGAATGAAAAAATTGCATACATATTTGATAAATTTGTCAGAAAACTGATGAAATACTGATTATAAAGAGGTTCTCAAAATCAACGAAAATGTAAAGTATTTAGTGTTCTATGATATTTTAATTAAAAAATATTGCATGTTTAATAAATTTGTCAGAAAATTGATGCAGCAGCGATCATAAAGTTTCCCCAATTCAGCATGCATTTTAATTTTTCAATGATACAATGTTGTAATTTTATAGTTGACAATGTTTTAACTTATTGTAAAGTAGTGACATGAAAGTTGTATAAGTAAAACAAAATACAAGAAAATTATGCATTTCACAATCACGAGTGTGTGTGTGGGCAGGCGTGTGTGCGTATGTAGGCGCGTGTGTGTGTGTGTGTGTGTGTGTGTGTGTGTAAGCATGTGTGTGTAGGATATGGACACCTCCGCCCAGTAGCTCGAAGGAGGAGCAGTATCGCGTAGCCGGTAGACAGTGGAGCTTCAGAAGGAGGCGGAGACAAAAATAAAATTAAAGGACGAATGGACGGACTAACGCCTAAAACGGCCAAGTGAGAACAAAGGATTTCGTTATTGCTCAAAAATAAATGGACGACCAACATTAACCCAGGGTTCCCACTCTTCCAGTAGATTAAAAAATATGACCTTTATATGGCTTTTTTATGGCATATTTTAAACTATTTAGGGCCACTTCACGTCAATGTTGCATACAATGCGCTTTGATGTCTTAAATTTATTTATATGTCGTCGCCTCAGAGTAATATTTAATCCCAGCAATAACACTAAGATATCTTATTGCTGCTCTGAGGGGACGATGTATTTTTTCTTTTATCTATAGTTGATGAGTAATTTTTAAATGCGTTAAAAAGCATTTTTTCTTATTTGACAGCAGCGCTTTAAAATGTTATAACTAAAGTTCTATGGGATCTATAGAGCTGTATGAAAGCTCATTTTAAAGACAATTACATGTGCATTAATTTAATATGTTGATGTATTTTAATTTTTGAGATTTTGTTTTTTTCATAAAATGTCAAGTTCAAAAATTTTAAAGATAGTGTCATTTAAAATTCTTGGATAAAGTACATGATTTTTATTGTACTTTAATGAATACAGAGAATTTCAGAGTGGGAACATGAAAGAATCATCAGTTGCAGCAATAAATGTAGGATACATTACTGCAATTTTCGCTAAAACTTTTTAGTAACTGCTAATCCCTTCATGGTACCACTGAAAATTTTTGGACATTTTTATAAATATGCATTAAAAATCAAACAGTATTTAAAAAAAAATTACAGGACACCATCACAAAAATTTTTAAATTTTTATGTTTTAAAAATTTGTGGAAAACTTTTTTTCTTGAAAAAATTCAAGTTACAAACTAACTAAATGTAATTCTCTTTAAAATGAGCAATTATAAAACTCTGTTGCTTTCATAAAACATGAGCTATAACATTTGAAAGCAAAATTTTCCCACATTATTTGCAGTAACTGCTGAGTCACTTTCATAGCCCTTTATTCTCCTTTATTAAGGACTGAACTTTATGGATGTGTAATTTAGCTTTAAGAAGATCCCTAAGTTTAACAGTGAAGAATCAATTTACACAATTTATTCGCGTTGTTCAAGTTGAGCAGTTCTACAAACTTAACATTGATGTTTTATAATAATACGGTACAAAAATTTCTCCCTCATTTGTGCTACAAAATTTGTTTTGAATGTTTGTGTATCATATAGCGTTTAAGACTGCATTGCAACTGGATCTAGTACTTTTGCTATGCAGAAGCTTTTGTATGTGTACCGCTTTGTTTCTCAAAAGCAATTTAAATATATATATATATATATATATATATATATATATATATATATATATATATATATATATATATATATATATATATATATTGTTACAAATCCTGTAAATAGTAATTATTGTAGTAACGTAACATGTAAATAGTTTCCCGTAATGAATATACAACTCCTTTTCATATGGCTAAAGTATACGACCCCCTTATTTCCTTTTTGTTCATTGATAAAATTTGATAACGGTCTACTATTTTCCAGAAGCGTGTGGAGTATTTGAGAGATTTCTTTTCGGTGTGTATATAAACCGTTACGCTGGACAAAGAGGGGAGTTTCGATTGAGATTTCGAACGGAGAGCGTATTTGCTCTGTTTATTGCGAGGCATTTCGCTGTGTTGTTTTCGTATTTGGAAGTAAATACGTGTGTAAACGTTGAGTTTACGGTGTTGTGTGATAATTGCTTAATTGCTGATGAATAATTTAGCAGTTGTTAACGATTTCTCCTGTACATAGTGTAAATAAAGCTCCTGTGTTTTTATCAAGAACTGTGTCTTCATTTCAAGAAAGTGGAAGTTGCACCGAATCCGTTACAATTGGCGCCCAACGTGGGGCTACTTCAGGACTTTCTTGCAGTAAGTGTGACTTCGGACATTTTTTTCATAAAGACTTTTTAAATTTAGACTTTGTTTTTATGGTGATTACTCGCGCAATGGATGAGCAATTAAAACAACTTCTTGACGCAATCACCTCTGTGAAGAGTGATATGGCGGCTAATCAAGAACAATTGAAAAATGATGTGGCGGCTAATCAAGACCAATTAAAAAGTGATTTGACTGCAAGTTTTACTGCAAATCAAGAACAATTAAAAAATGACATTGCGGTTAATCAAGAACAATTGAAAAATGAATTAGCGACTAACCAAGATCTGTTAAATAGTGATTTAACTGCTAAAATTACTACAAGTCACGATGAAATGAAAAGTGACCTAACGTCGATGAAAACCATGATGGAGAATCAACTAACCGCCATGGGAGATAAAGTCGATGCTCTGGAAGAAAAATTTGATACTGTGGAAGAGCACATCGCCAATATGGAAAACAAGTTGGAAGAAGAAGACAAGAAATTGACTTCATTTAAGGAAGAAATAATTAAGGACGTGGAAAGGATATTGGCGACCGCGGAAAGCAGCTCTGTACAGTTTGGCGCTCCCACATCTGTTGCTCGACCGTCCATTAAACTGGCCACATTTGATGGGAAAAGTTCGTGGCAGGTGTACAAGACCCAATTCATGATAGTGGCGGAAGCGAACGGATGGGACTCTGCTACCAAGGCCTGTCATCTTGCAGCATCCCTGAGAGGTGACGCAGCGGACATTCTCCAGACCCTTCCGGACAGCCAGCGCCTGGATTTCGCCGCCCTCACATCTGCGTTAGAGCTTCGCTTCGGTGAGAAGTGCCAGAAAGATTTCAGCCGACTCCAATTGAAGTCCCGTTTCCAGAAAACCGGGGAATCCCTGCAAGAGCTAGCGGCGAACATCGAGAGACTGTCTCATCTTGCTTTTTGCGACTGTCCTGCGGATGTTCGAGACAACCTGGCACTCAACTATTACATCGACGGGGTTCGAGATCCGGAAATCCAGAAAGCTCTACGGATGGCGGATGTCAAAGACCTGAATTCTGCTGTTGTGTATGCGATGAGATACGAGGCCGCCCAAGAAGCAACCCGTGTGGATCGCCATCTAATCCGGACTCAGGAAGCTGATGAGTCTGATTCCAGGTCGTCCCACCTCGCTGAACTTGAGAGACAACTCGGTGACTTGGCAAGACATCTGAGCAGCATAACAGCCCAAAAGAAACAAGAGCAGAAGTGCTGGAAATGCGGTAGTGAAGGACACCTGCGAAGGAGTTGTCCGGCTCGCCAAACTACGCGAGGGAAGGAAATCACCACCACCAGAGCTCTGCAGATTTCCTCTTCTAGTAGTGGCAGTGATGGACTTTTCATTTACGCACATGTAAATGGGAACCCCTGCAGACTAATTGTCGACACTGGAGCCAATGTGACAATCATTAGGACAGATGTGGCTCGTGAATTTGGATTGAAACTGCTGTGGACATCGCCACGCGTAAGTCTCCAGACTGTGACAGGTGACAAAATCGAGATTGACGGTAAAGTGGACTTGGAAATAGTGTTTGGGAATGCCACCTACCATCATACAGCATTCGTCGCTAATATCACGGACCCCTTCATTCTCGGATTGGACTTTTTGAAGAAATATGACTTCACTCTCGACTTCAAGACAAATGAGCTGCTCTCGATGAGAGAAGACATAGCCGTTTTCCCTGCAGAAAGTGATGTAAAATCCGCTCTTCAAATAATAGCCCAATCAGATTTATCGATTCCCTCAAGGTCAGAATCATTAATACCTGCAGGGCCGTGTCCAAGGGGAGGGTTTTAGGGGTTAAACCCCTCCCATTGGAGAAAAAATAAAAAAATAAATGAAGAATTGTGCATATTTGACTTAAAATTAGCTTTAATGTTCAAATTTGTGTACAGAACTTTTTTTTTAAAAGCATTCTCTTTGAAGTTGCCTGGTAACTTACGACACTGTCTTTTCTTAATCAACTAAAATCATATTTTGGAAAAACAGAGATGGAGGAACAGTTGAATGGGCTGTCAATACTTTGTTTAATATTGCTTCTCATAAAGGGTTTTGATCTGGGGCGTTTCACAAAAAGCGATAACTGTTGCCGCTCTGTAGATGCATAGTAATTGCGTTTGTTAATGTAATTTACATCTGCATCAAAACTCTTCCTATTTAGTTTGCTAAGCATTATCTTACAATATTAAAACCTGAAAACATATGTTATAAAAGAGTTAGTGAAATTTTCTCAGTACTTGTTGCAATATATTGCACTGTAAACAGATAATAGGTTTGAATCTAAACAAGCAGTAAAATGGATAAATACTGAGGTTTGCTTGCCCAACCAGAAATTTCCTTCTGGGAGGTGGGGTTCATAACGATCCTTACATGTACAATACAACCTCATTTATCCGGACTAAATAGGACCAAAGGCAATCCTAATAAACGAAAACCCTACTAATAATCAATAATATTCTTAAATATGCAGACTTATCTTTTATTGCACCAAAAAACAATGCTTTCTAACAAAACTATATCATACCATTTTTTCTCAATTACTTCATCAGTTATAATTCAGCTGCAATAGTATTGGCCTGACATCCAAAGTATATCATATTGTTTGCTAAATTAGTACTATACTTTATTGTAGGTCCTTTGCAGGAGTAGTATGCTTAATTAAAATGAAACCGAGTATTTGGCGCATTTAAACTTCTATTCTTGAAATCATAATTTTAAATGATTATTTACGTAAATATATTTTTCTACAAATTTGATCCGAATAAACAGGCGCTGGCTAAACGAGGTTCTGCTGTGTGTAAAATACATTAATAGAATAGGTAGTATATTACTTAAAACCTAATCTTCCGTGAATTTGAACCATCCCCCCTCCCCTCCAAACTGCTAAGTCCCTCATTGTTAACTTAAACAGTGAAGAATTATTTGCACACTGAAGTGTGTTTTCCTGAGAATGCAACTAAGAATGAAAATAATTGAAGCCAAAAGTAAGCCTGTCTTTTGGGAGATCAAAGGGGTCAATTGCTACCCCTCTCCCTGGATTTTACAAACACAGGGATGTGCCGTCCTAAACTCGCTTTTAGAGCAATCTTGGGAGCAGGAAAATGGTGAGTTTGGAGAAGTAAAACGGTGAATTTGGAGCAGCCTGGAGCAGTAAAATTGCAAATTTGGAGCAGCTTGCAGCAGCGAAAAGTTAAATTTTGCATCAATTTGTAGCAACTATGTATATTTCACGCACAGAAACATGTGTGACATGATAAAATAATAAAAAAAGGAGATTAAGGATGCAAAAAACCGAAACTCCAACACTCCAACTACTAATTGAAGCTCTCTTAATTACATTTATTTATTTTTATTTTATTTTATATTTATTTATTTTCTTTTTTGTCTAATATTTTTCACAAAAAACAAGCCATGTCCTACTCTACTTATTTCTTACACTGATTTAAATTTAGTTCACATATTTACTTTGCTTAATACATCACTGCTTTTGTTCACATTTAAGTTTTGGTGTTTGATATCTATTTTTAAATTTTGTTTGCTTTTATGTAGTTCATAGTTGTAAAAGACACAAGATATATATACATAAAACTCAAAAACATATTCAAAAAGGCTAAAAAAAAAAAGCAAAAAAGAATAGTTAAATTTAAAAACTTTACCTCAACAAATTACAAGTGAGTTTTAAAGAGCTATTTATGAATCTTTTTTTTTTTTTGGTACCTGTCAGTTATTTACTAACATTTGACCTTATACACATAGTCATATATGTTACATACTGAGCTACTTGATTAACAAATCAGAAGATCAAGCAAAGGAAACCATTAAAACCTTTAATTTTTAACTATTTGATATTTAATCACGAAATGAATAATGAAATTTCAATGAAAAAAAATGCTTTTGAGAAATGATGTCATAAGAAAAGGAATTTTAAAATACATGTGAAAAAATAAAAATAAAAATTTTGAGGCAGGCTCAGAATATGGAAAGTAATGCTTGAGTCTCAGAAACTTTAAATGTCTGCATTTTCATCGCCAGAGCATTAGAATTCCTTGATTTTTGCTATCTTATGTGTCTCCAACCAAAACTAGAGATCAATTTTCTGTCCTAAAATCTTAAGAAACCCAAGATTAAAAACTGGTGAACAATATTAATTTTTACACATGGCATTTGCTTAGATCAATTCGGATGCAACTAGATTTGACATTTTTGAGTGGGCGTGGCAAGAAGACGAACTTACAAGTCCTCTTCTGAAAACAAAAGATAAGAATGGTTGAAAATAATGGTCAATGCAAAATTTTTCAACTCAAAGGAAACGATCACATAATAAATTAAAACGATTGAATTTTTCAAAAGCGGATGCAATCGGATTTTGAAATACGCAAAAAAATCGGGGCTATATAAAAAAAAATCGTAAAAACAAGCTCCAAATGCCTAAACTTGATGATAATCTGAAAAAACTGCGAAATATGCTGAAGGAACTGCAACATTAAATGCAAAATCGGCACTTTTGGCGCAAGTTTGTCCGATTTTGGAGCAGAAAAATTCATTTAGCAGTCTTTTGGAGCAGTTTGTCGTAACTGGCACATCCCTGCAAACATGATGAATTTAAGCATTTTTGTACATATTTTGTTGTTTTTTCAGATAAAATGTATCGATCAAACGCTTTGCCCCTCCCCTTCAAAACAAAATATTTTGAAGTGACAGGCCTGCAAAAACCCCTCCCTTTATGAAATCCTGGACACGGGCCTGAATACCTGGCTCCCTTGAAGAAAGCAATAGTTTTCGATTTGGACTCATTGAATACCCCAACCTAAACAATAACCCAAAAGGAGTGCTGGTAGCATCTACGCTTGTGGACCTTTCTAAGGATGTAATTCCTGTGAGAGTCGCCAACGTGAGTGAAAGGCCAAGGAATATCCGAAAAGGTGAAGTGTTGGCAACTTGTACTCCAGTAAACTGCATCATTAGAAGAATCAATTCCCCCGAGACTGTGTCTTCTGAGTCCTTGACATCGAAGTTAATTGGGAGTGCGCCATTATCGAAAGATCAAATAACTGCTGCGGAACAATTAGTGGACGACTTCAAGCATCTGTTTTCATCTACATCGGAGGATGTGGGCCGGACGAATTTAACGCAGCATAGGATCTACACTGGAGAACAACTCCCTATTAAACAGCATCCAAGACGACTACCGTTCGCCAAGAAGGAAGAGGTTGAGACCCTCCTGAAAGAGATGAAGGAAAACGATGTAATCGAACCCTCATCCAGTCCTTGGGCGTCTCCCATCGTCTTGGTCCGAAAGAAAGATGGCTCCACCAGATTTTGTGTCGATTACCGACGGCTGAATGAAATCACCAAGAAAGACAGTTACCCTCTTCCACGAATAGACGACACCTTGGACACTCTTTCCGGACACAAGTGGTTTTCGACCCTGGACTTGAAGAGCGGCTACTGGCAGGTTGAGATACACCCTGATGACCGAGAGAAGACAGCGTTTACAACTGGACAAGGCTTATGGCAGTTCAAAGTGATGCCCTTCGGCCTCTGCAATGTACCAGCTACGTTCGAGCGTCTTATGGATACAGTGTTAAGAGGACTTTCCTACGAATCCTGTCTGGTCTACTTAGACGATATCATCATCGTGGGACGCAGTTTCGAAGAACATCTGGCAAATCTTAGGAAGGTGCTGCAAAAGCTTAAGGAAGCCAATCTGAAGTTAAGCCCGTCCAAATGTAATTTGTTCCGCCGGGAAGTGAACTACCTTGGTCACATCATCTCTTCTGAGGGTGTACAAACCGATCCAGAGAAGATATCTGCGGTCAAGAGTTGGAGTCGTCCCGAAAACATCCATCAGCTGCGAAGTTTTCTGGGGCTCTGCACGTACTACAGGAAGTTTGTAAAGGGTTTTTCCAACATTGCACGACCTTTGCATAAGCTGACGGAGAGCAAGCAAAAGTTTGAATGATCCAAAGAATGCGAAGATGCATTTCTACGACTGAAGGAGGCTTTAACATCAACGCCTATCCTCGCCTATCCTCAGCCTGAAAAATCCTTCATCCTGGACACTGATGCGAGCAACGAGGGCATCGGAGCTGTTTTATCCCAAGAAATTGACGGAAATGAACATGTCATCGCTTACTGGAGCAAATGCTTATCAAAGTCGGAGCGAAATTACTGCGTCACCAGAAAGGAGTTACTGGCCATAGTGAAAGCTGTAGAATGCTTCCATCATTACCTCTACGGCCGAAAATTTCTGCTTCGGACAGATCATGCCTCGTTAACTTGGCTTTTGAACTTCAAGAATCCAGAAGGCCAGATAGCCAGGTGGATACAGCGGCTCCAGGAATATGACATGGAGATCAAGCACCGAAAAGGGTTATCTCACGGTAATGCTGACGCTTTGTCGAGGAGACCCTGCCCTGAGAACTGCCACTATTGTTCCCGAATCGAGAAACAGTATGGAACAACTAGCCCTACCGCCTATCAGGTGACAGTGACTCCAACATCATCAGAACCTGATCCATGGAGTGACGACCAAGTTCGAAAAGATCAACTTGAAGACCCCGACATAAAACCAATTTTGGAGTTTATGGAAAGTGACAGTCGGCGCCCTAGCTGGCAGGACGTTTCCATCTTCAGCCCTGCAACAAAAAGATACTGGACTTTATGGAACTCACTCCATTTACGGAATGGCGTACTGTACCGAAAATGGGAATCTGATGACGGCAAAACGTCTAGGTGGCAGTTACTACTTCCCCGATCAAGGATTTCAGATGTTCTGAAAGAAATACATAGTAGTGCGACTGGAGGACATTTTGGTGTTTTCAAAACCCTCAATAAAGTTCGGGAGCGCTTCTTCTGGAGCAAGGCGAAGGATGACGTGCAGAAGTGGTGCCATTCTTGTGACGCCTGTGCTGCTCGTAAAGGACCGAAGAAGAAAAGCAGAGGGAAGCTACATCTGTACAACGTTGGAGCTCCTTTCGAACGAATTGGGATCGACATCCTAGGTCCTCTACCAAGAACTGCTGATGGGAACAAATACATTCTTGTTTCCATCGACTACTTCACAAAATAGCCCGAAGTGTATCCCATTCCAGATCAAGAAGCTACCACCGTAGCAGAGACTCTAGTCCAGGGGCCCTACAACGTAAGTAACGGCCTATTCTGGTGACGACGTTTTCTCCCTCACGAGAAGCGAGAACAACCGAGAAAATAGTCGGTTCCTCCCATTTACTCTTACCACTATTGTATCGAATGAGTATTTTGTCTCTGTTTCCAGCGTTCCGAGAACTACTCGTGACGCGGGAAAGGAATCTCTTCAATCTGACTGGAGTTCTTTTTTCCTACGGCAAAAGAGGCTTGCAACTCCGTTTTCCACGGCATTTGCGGTTTCCCGTACTTATTGAGTTTTTTCGTCCACAGCAACGGGGATCCGCAACTTCTAATTCCACAGCGTTTCGGGATCCGAGGAGTTATCTCATGGCCAAACAAATTGGCAGATACATTTCTTGATATGTCATAACCAACTTTTTTTTTCTTTTGTGTTTACGCATTTTATTAATTTTATTTTTGGCTTATTTTTTTCTTTTAAAAATATTCTTTCGGAAGAATACTTTAAAATGCAAAGTACCTTTTTGTTTGCCTTTTGTTAAATATACATCGGCTTTCAACACCTTTTCACGGTAAGTAAGCGAATAAAATTTGACAATGGTATCGTTTTAAGATTATCCCCCCCCCTGAATTGTTGACCATGTAGTCTCTTCCTTACGATTATGTTTCGTATAATTAGAAATGCCGATTTGGGAAGCACGGTTGCTTTAGTTTGAAACTAGTGACTGTTAATCTTCGTTTACACCAAAGAATTCTCTTTCTTAATGAACTTTCATGCGCCACATATTTGTTTTGATTTCATGATTCTGTACAAAGCCTTGAGAAAGGTGGAATCTTTATTAATTAAAAAAAAAACTGTAAGCAATTGTTATACTTTTTGAATAAATAAACGATGGATTCGCTCTTGATTATCGTCTTTCAAAAGCAAAACAAACGGCCTTTCAGAACCATTTGACAGAATTTTTTTGGTTCATAATTACCCCACAAGAAACCGTGAAAACATTATACCTATTAACGCAAAAACAAATCTACTCTTACCGACCAAGATTGTGGACACCTTACCCAATTGTTTAAAAAACCATTAATAATCGAAATTTGTTTAAGAAAAGGCAAAAAAAAAAATTATACTCAATTCTATTGCAGTCAGTTTAGGATAAAGTAGCATATTTGTAATAGTATACCTGAGTTCCGTTATAAAAATAGACGTACTTTATTGCATTACTTGTGTTGTGTTTATGTGTTCTTTGTATGATTAGGCATTTATTTATTGTTTATTCTATCTTATGTTATAAACTGGCCCTAAATTAAGTTCTTTTCTGAGTGGTGGGAGCTAGTCAGGCTACTGTTATAGCCTTTACTCCCATCTACTCAATCAGGGATTTTCAAATGGACAGGGTGAAATATATTTCGAAAAAAAAAAGAAGAATAAAACTTTTTTTATTTGATGCAAATTTGAAGAATAATGGATTAATAGTAAAGCTGGGGAATTCAAAAACGATCGCTTTGAATTGACTACAGTGCCCTTCCTCATTACTTCTAATGAAAAAACAGTGGTCCAGCAAATCAATTTGGCTAGAATACTGTATAACTTATAACTTAACATGAAAAGTGCTGTGGGGTTTTAACTTTATTTTTTTAAATTAATTACATGGAAAGTGTTTCGTGTTGATTTGGTACTGAGGTTACAACAAAACAATGCATAAACATACTGCGGAAAAAAAAACTGAATGCAATTTGATTCGAAAAATAAAGTTTGATATTTTATGAAATGTAAATTAAAAAATATTTGGTTAGTGAAAAATTTCTAAGGATCTTGAGGTTCTATTAAAATGATCAAATGTCATACCCGACTATTTTTTAAGACAAAATCATATGTACAAAAAAATAAAGGGGGGGGGGGACTGTAAAAATATTCTCAGTTATTAGAAAACGTCTATCTGTAGAGCAACGTTGCTTAACGTCGCAAAATTGAATCCAGCAATATGCATGTCAAAACTATCAAAATATGTAATTTAAAGGCAGAAACACCAATATGTAAACCAAGAAATGAGTCATTTCTCGCGATTGAAATTGTTAAAAGTGTGTCTATTTGCCCTCATCATAATTAATGTTCATTTAAAAACATCCATATTCGGAGAATGAGCCTAAGAAAAATATGTTCGTACCACTTTATAACGAAAAACATGTTCATAATATTTTGAAACCGAAGATATTTAATTTAAATTACTAACCGATTTAAACAATGCGTCAGTGTTTAATGAAAACCATGTTCCTATAATAATGTTATTATCATTAAAAGTAACTTGGCTGCAATATTTCCTAGACTCCTCCTCTGGCAAAATTACAAGCATTGATTAGAAATCCCACAATTGCAAAATTTCTATCACTACGCAAGTGTAAACCAGCCACCGCCATCTTGACTAGGAAGCACTTCTCACCTCCCGAGAAAGCGAACTCACCACGGGCCTTACAATGATTATATCTAGAAGGGAGTCGTTAACGAGAAACTGGTCAGAAAACCAGTTTTTCGTCGTGCGTGACGTCACTTTCCGTGAGGCACCATTTCTCCCTACCATGAAGCTATCCTAAACGTCTTGCTGCCGACTTTAGCTGCCGAGAAGGAGCATTCGCGTTTTCACCCGGGTGGCAGGTGGTGAGTTCGCTTTCTCGGGAGGTGAGAAGTGCTTCCTAGTCAAGATGGCGGTGACTGTTTACACTTGCGTTGTGATGAAAATTTTGCAATTGTGGGATTTCTAATGCTTGTAATTTTGCAAGAGGAGTCTAGGAAATATTGCAGCCAAGTTACTTTTAATAATAGTAACATTATTATAGGAACATGGTTTTCATTAAACACTGACGCATTGTTTAAATCGGTTAGTAATTTAAATTAAATATCTTCGGTTTCAAAATATTATGAACATGTTTCGTTATAAAGTGGAACGAACATATTTTTCTTAGGCTCATTCCCCGAATATGGATGTTTTTAAATGAACATTAATTATGATGAGGTCAAATAGATACATTTTTTAACAATTTCGATCGCGAGAAATGACTCATTTCTTGGTTTACATATTAGTGTTTCTGCCTTTAAATTACATGTTTTGATAGTTTTGACATGCATATTGCTGGATTCAATTTTGCGACGTTAAGCAACGTTGCTCTACAGATAGACGTTTTCTAATAACTGAGAATATTTTTACAGTCCCCCCACCCCTTTATTTTTTGTACATATAATTTTGTCTTAAAAAATAGCAGGGTATGAATGTTGGTCATTTTAATAGAACCTCAAGATCCTTAGAAATTTTTCACCTACCAAATATCTTTTAATTTACATTTCATAAAATATCAAGCTTTATTTTTCGAATCAAACTGCATTCAGTTTTTTTTTTTTTTTTTTTTTTTTTTTTTGCGCACTATGTTTACGCACTGTTTTGTTGTAACCTCAGTACAAAATCAACGCGAAATACTTTCCATGTAATTAATTAAAAGAAATAAAGTTTAAACCCCACAGCACGTTTCATGTTAAGTTATACACTATTCTAGCCAAATTGATTTGCTGGACCACTGTTTTTTCATTAGAAGTAATGAGAAAGGGCATTGTAGTCAATTCAAAATGATAGTTTTTGAATTTCCCAGCTTTATTATTAATCCATTATTCTTCGAATTTGCATTAAATAAAAAAAGGTTTTTTTTTCCTTTTTTTTAAAAATATATTTCACCCTGTCTATTTGAAAATCTCTGATTGAGTAGATAGGAGTAAAGGCTATAACAGTAGCCTAACTAGCTCTCACCACTCAAAAAAGAACTTAATTTAGGGCCAGTTTATAACATAAGATAGAATAAACAAAAAAAAAAAATGCATAATCATACAAAGAACACATAAACACAACACAAGTAATGCAATAAAGTACGTCTATTTTATAACGGAACCCAGGTATACTATTACAAATATGCTACTTTATCCTAAATTGACTGCAATAGAATTGAGTATAAAATTGTTTAGCCTTTTCTTAAACAAATTTCGATTATTAATGGTTTTTTAAAAAATTGGGTAAGGTGTCCACAATCTTGGTCCGTAAGAGTTAATGCCATTAAACAATAGATTTGTTTTTGCGTTAATAGGTATAATGTTTTCACGGTTTCTAGTGGGGTCATTATGAACCAAATAAATTCTGTCAAATGGTTCTTAAAAGCCGTTTGTTTTGCTTTTGAAAGATAATCAAGAGCGAGTCCATCGTTTATTTTTTCAAAAAATGTAACAATTGCTTAGTTTTTTTTTTTTTTTTTTAATTAATAAAGATTCCACCTTTCTCAAGGCTTTGTACAGAATCATGAAATCAAAACAAATATGTGGCGCATGAAAGTTCATGAAAAAAGAGAATTCTTTGGTGTAAACGAAGATTAACAGTCACTAGTTTCAAACTACAGCAACCGTACTTCCCAAATCGGCATTTCTAATTATACGAAACATAATCGTAAGGATGAGACTACATTGTCAACAATTTAGGGGGGGGGGGCGGAAATAATCTTTAAACTAGACCATTGTCAAATTTTATTCGCTTACTTACCGTGAAAAAGTTTTGAAAACTGATGTATATTAAACAAAAGGCAAACAAAGAGGCACTTTGCATTTTAAAGTATTCTTTAAAAAGAATATTTTCAAAAGAAAAAAATAAGCCAAAAATAAAATTAATAAAATGCGTAAACACAAAAGAAAAAAAAAGGTTGGTTATGACATATCAAGAAATGTATCTGCCAATTTGTTTGGCCATGAGATAACTCCTCGGATCCCGAAACGCCGTGGAATTAGAAGTTGCGGATCCCCGTTGCTGTGGACAAAAAAACTCAATTAGCACGAGAAACCGCAAATGCCGTGGGAAACGGAGTTGCAAGCCTCTTTTGCCGTAGGAAAAAAGAACTCCAGTCCGACTGAAGAGATTCCTTTCCCGCGTCACGAGTAGTTCTCGGAACGCTGGAAACAGGGACCAAATACTCACTCGATACAATGGTGGTAAGAGCAAATGGGAGGAACCGACTATTTTCTCGGTTGTTGTGAGGGAGAAAACGTCGTCACCAGAATGGAACGTTACTTACGTTGTAGGGCCCCACCTGCCACCCGGGTGAAAACGAGAATGGTCCTTCTCGGCAGCTAAAGTCGGCAGCAAGACGTTTAGGATAGCTTCATGGTAGGGAGAAATGGTGCGTCACGGAAAGTGACGTCACGCACGACGAAAAACTGGTTTTCTGACCAGTTTCTCGTTAACGACTCCCTTCTAGATATAATCATTGTAAGGCCCCAACACTGGATCTCGAGATATGGAACACCTTTGCAGATTCATTCCGATCAAGGGAGGAATTTCATCTCTGCTGTGTTTAAGGGCCTATGTCAAATTTTCGGAATTGAGAAAACTAGGACAACACCACTACACCCACAATCGGACGGCATGGTGGAGAGATTTAACCGCACAATCCTGAATAATCTCTCGCTTATGGTATCCAGAAATCAACAGGATTGGGACAAGAAGCTACCTTTGTTCCTGCTGGCCTACCGCAGTGCTGTCCACGAGACTACCGGATTTGCCCCATCTCAGATACTCTTCGGACGAGAGCTTCGGCTACCTTGTGATCTCGTCTTCGGTCGTCCTCCGGATGCGCCTGCATCGCCTGAGGAGTACATCCAGGATCTCCAGGCCCGGTTGGAAGACGTTCATAACTTCGCACGAGAGCGGATCAACATCGCGGCGGAGAAAATGAAGACCCGATACGACACAAGGTCTACTGGACATGAATTCAACGAAGGCGACAAGGTTTGGTTATGGAATCCCATCCGACGGAAAGGTCTTTCACCCAAATTGCAGTCGCATTCGGATGGACCCCATGAAGTCCTTAACCGACTGAATGACGTCGTAGTGAGGATCCAAAAATCACCTAATGCAAAACCTAGGGTTGTACATTATGATCGGTTAGCCCCATACTATGGCCATAGTTCATGAGTATTACGTAAACAACCATGGTTGATAACATAAAAGTTGTAGATAATTTTTTTGCTTTTAATGTTTAGTAATATTTCTTGTTATTATTGTGTTTCCTTTGCACTATTGGTTATTATTTAATGTGTGTAATTGTGAACTTGTGATAGAAGTTTGGCACCCTTTCTGGGGATTGTACTGCCCGGGACGTGCAGTCCTTAGGAAGGGGGCATTGTTACAAATCCTGTAAATAGTAATTATTGTAGTAACGTAACCTGTAAATAGTTTCCCGTAATGAATATACAACCCCTTTTTATATGGCTAAAGTATACGTGTGGAATATTTGAGAGATTTCTTTTCGGTGTGTATATAAACCGTTACGCTGGATAAAGAGGGGAGTTTCGATTGAGATTTCGAACGGAGAGCGTATTTGCTCTGTTTATTGCGAGGCATTTCGCTGTGTTGTTTTCGTATTTGGAAGTAAATACGTGTGTAAACGTTGAGTTTACGGTGTTGTGTGATAATTGCTTAATTGCTGATGAATAATTTAGCAGTTGTTAACGATTTCTCCTGTACTTAGTGTAAATAAAGCTCCTGTGTTTTTATCAAGAACTGTGTCTTCATTTCAAGAAAGTGGAAGTTGCACCGAATCCGTTACAATATATATATACATATATATATATATATATATAATATAAAAAATTTACACCAAATTAATGCTTTTCAAAAAGGATCTTTAACCCTTTATGACCCTCTGCTTCCAATTAGAAGCACTGAATGTGCCAATAGTGTTTATCTTTGAGCGAGAAACGCTATTTTTTGCTAATGGGCAGTCGCTCTGAAATGCATTTTTCTATCTATCTATCTGTCTAAAAACATATGTAATCAACGATATTATTAGTTAGTTTGTGTAATAATAATGATGATGATGAATGCAATTATAACAATAATAATAATAAGAAGAAGAAGAACGATAATAATAGTAACAATAATAATAATAATAATGATAAGGATGATGATGATGATATTAATAATTGTAATATAACAACTACGATGATGGTGGTGTTAACAATATAATAATGATAATAATAATAATAATAATAATAATAATAATTATCATAATTATATTATTATTATGATAATATTATCATAATATAATAATAATAATAATTATTATTATTATTACTTTTTTGAAAAAAATAGTAATTATAATAGAGTAATAGTTATAATATTATAATAATAGTAATGATGATGATGATGATTACTGTTATTATTATTATTATCATAGTAATGATATTAGTGATGATAGTATTGATAATGATGATTACGATGATGTGATGATGATATTGATAATAACAAATATGATGATGATGGTGGTAGTAGCAATATAATAATTATAACGCTGATGATGATTATGATGATAACAGTAAAATAATAGCAATAATAATTATAATAATAACAATTATTATTATTAGTAGTAGTAGTAGTAGTGGTAGTTCGCCAGTGATTCTATTACATAATTACAATTTTGCAATTAACAAATAATTTTATGTTTAAAATATGACATAATGATCATTCTTTTTACGTTCTAGCCACTTACTTTCCTGATATTTTTCACGTGACATGACCAGGGTGTTCTGAGAAAATTGTAATTCTATGCCATCAGGGAATGTTTGGGGGCCCATGAAATGGAGTAAAAGTTGTTTTTTCTGCATTCAAACTGTGTTGGTAGAGAAATAACTTTTACGGAAATTTAATCTTTTTAAGAACTAACTGAATTCATTTGCACAAATGCGATTATTTTACGCTGAACTAAAAGCATTTCAATGTATTTTACCAATCTTTATTCAAGGAATTCAGAACTTTGGCTTTTAATTGATGTATAGTTGAATACAAGGAGAAATGACGCACGGTAATAAATTTTTAAAAAGTTTTCTCGTATTTAAAAAGTAACGATTTGTACGTGCTGCTGGCATGACCGTACTGTCATACGTATAACACGTACAAATTATTATTTTTCAAGTGCAAACTTTATTTAGAAAGTTGCTACTTCATGAATACGATGCATAATGATTCCTCATACTCGAATATATCAGACTCAAACAATTCCAGGAATTAAGTGCAAATACAGGGTGTCCTTGAATGCCGTGTAAAAGTTTGGAGGGGAGACACAGAGCAAGATATGTGAAACAGCTAAAAAATTTATTATAGAAAAACGATTTTCCACAACATTTTAGGCATTAAGATAAGTTTTAAGCGGTTGTTAAAAAATTGTGACTAGTAGCTCTTATATATGCTTCGCGCAACGACTGATGAAAGCTTGTTAAAATGGCTCGTAATTGCGACGGTCTGTGTTGGTTTTACAGCTTCAGTCGCATGCATTACAAAAAACCCCTCCAAAAAGCTAAAATGTAGAGTAACATTTTATTTGTGAAATAATACATCACTATTTGTTACCCGTTTTTGCATCTTTTAATGTTTGGCTTCATGTGCAAGTAGTGTGACAGGATTGCGTTTGCGACCAAACGTTCCTTGGTTATTCATACTTGTAATCGTATTCTGTACCTTCCCTCCAAGCTTGTATAACGTACATGGCATTTAGGGACAACCTGTATATAAGCGATTCTCGAAAAAATGTCCCGTGCGTAACGCGAAGTTTTTAATTTTTTCTAGCTAACCGAAGCCTTCAAAAAATAATGTTGGGGAATAATACACTCTTCAATATACTATCAAAGCATAACAGTTAATCCTAAAAAAGTTAGTAGTTACTTGAATAAAATTAAAAACTTAACGTTATGCACCGGTCAGTTTTTCGAGAATCGCCCATATGCGTAAAAAATATTACAACCTGCCGTAATAGATATTGAGCAACCATGCGAAGCTTTTGGTGAAAAAAAAAATAGTTTCTCCAAGTTAGCAAAAAAAAAAGATACAGTGAAGTACCGTTTATACATTTTTGAAGGGACTGTATGGAAAAAAATATTCAATAAAAACAAAAAACCCGATTGCGTGAAAACCAAAAAAACTAAAAAGAAAAATGTATAACCCCAGTAGTTTAGAATGTATTAAGTACTACTGAATAACTACACCGTTGAAATAGTTTTATAACCGTACACAGATAAGACAATCATAAATTCAAAAGCAGAATAGAAGGATCTACAGTCATGGCCCATTCCTTTCTGATTCAAGGAACCCAGTAAAATTTGAATGGCCCCGACTGTTGATCCTTCTATTCTGCTTTTGAATTTATGATTTGTCTTATCTGTGTACGGTAATAAAACTATTTCAACGGTGTAGTTATTCAGTAGTACTTAATACATTCTAAACTACTGGGGTTATACATTTTTCTTTTTAGTTTTTTTGGTTTTTACGCAGTCGGGTTTTTCGTTTTTATTTAATAATTTTTTATTTTACACTTTTTAGTTAATTTTCATTGACTTAGTTATTATGATTATAAGACGGTACATTTCGCAACCTTGTCATTTCATTGAGAGAGTTTGTTCGTATCGTGAGGTTGATTAAGTAACTTGCGGTGATCTAAACTACTGATAATTAGTCCCTCTAGGGTCCTAACTCGGCTTAAAGTTACATGTGCTTGACCTTCGGCAAAATGCGTGAACTTATGTCAACCACAGCACAGCTATATAAACAGCCTGTATAAACTCATGATGACGCGAAATCGGAAACGTCGTTAGTCAAATCTTTCTCGCAAAACTGAAAAAGCCTCTCAAGAAAGTACACGTCGCGACAGTCAGTCTTTTGAATCAAAGCAAAAACAAATGCAACATGTTAGAGAGGAAAATTGAATTAGTAGACGT
Source organism: Uloborus diversus (assembly GCF_026930045.1). Lineage (NCBI taxonomy): Eukaryota > Metazoa > Arthropoda > Arachnida > Araneae > Uloboridae > Uloborus > Uloborus diversus. Next base: position 39,919,121 of record NC_072737.1, read on the forward strand.
TCCTTCTTTTGGTGCTTATTGCACGGGTTTATTTTGATGAGGACTACAATCTGAGTGTCTTGCCTTCGTTACGCATAATACATTTTTTATTACAGTACAGAATACATATAAAGAACCCATGAAAGAATTTACATCAGAAAGAGGGGAAAGTACATCCGGAGCAAAGGTGTCTTGACCCACCGCCTCAAGTGGGAAAAGCAATCGCTTAGACTACTCGGTCACTGAGACCCCAATTAGTAGACTTAGAAAACAAAAAATTCAGGCAGTGAAAACTACCTGCATTTGTCACATGCAGGTAACGTGCAACACAGTGTACGACACTCAGCGTGCGCCGATCCCAAACTGACAAAATGGCAACTGGTTTTTGAAATGGTACTTTTGATGACTGTCATGTGTTTAGTGACACTCCCAAGATTAAGACACATGACGTAAGAACTACCAAATTTGGCCAAGGTGTTTAGCCTGTAGAACGCCACATAGAAACAGACATACATACATAGACCGATAAACACATTACCCTCCTTTGCGTCGCGCACGCGCAGTTGAGTAAAAAGCGTACAAATGAAAAAAAAAAACGTATATAATAGGTGTAGGTTAATGTGTATTAGACTTTGCGGGGACCAATTTTAAAAACGTATAATTGATAAAAACGTATAAAAGAGAAACGTATAAACGATGCTTCACTGTATCTATAAGAGTGCTTCAACTTGTGGTGTTTCGGAATTTGTGTCGAAAAAGAATGTTTGTCACATGAATTTCAGTGCCATTATCAACAAATTGGGATCGTTTCCCAGATTGTCTTTATTTTGTTCCAGTTTGTGCGGAAAAAACGAGGTTGCACTGTAATTGAAAGTGCTATCCCTACATTGTGACATTCTGTACTATATTACAAATGAGGTAGTGAGAAGCAAAGGGATGCAAGTGGCAAAATTAAAAATTTGGAGATAACCAGTACACATGGCAGGTGAACCTCTCCTCTGTCCTGCCCTGGTAGGTACTGCTGTACAGCATGATTTAGAAAAAAAAATTGAATGAAAGCCTACCTAGGATCTGATCTTTTTCGCATTTTACTTAAAACTTGAAAATGTCCAATTACATCCCTTTACTTCTCACCACCTCAAATTATAGAAAACTTGTGAGGATATGAAATACAGAGTAGAGTTAGTAAGCATTTTGAAATTTTTAATTGCTGTATTGAAATTGCACAGTTTTCATTAAAATAATTTCTCTTGTATCCTAATTCAGACGTGGTACAAATTTATCCTAAATGGCAGAATAGCTTTGAACATGGATAATAATTTATTTTAAATAGATTTACTAATTTTAAATTTCTTTATTTCAGATAACTATATACAATACTTTAGGAGGGTTCTTCATGTTTCATATAAAAAAAATATGAATATATCAAAGTATGAGTGGGACAGTTTAAAACAGAGACATATAAAAGAATCAAACTATGGGTGGGACAATTTTAAATTGAGAAATATAAAAGTATCAAATATGATTGGGGTAGTTTAAAATAGAGCAATATAGAAGTTCCAAAATATGAGTGGGGCAGTTTAAAATTTTGAGAAATTTTGGCTCAAAGTCAATCTGAAGGGATAATAAGAGCAAACGAATACTTTAGTAAAATAGTGTGCGAGTTTAATCGTAAAGAAGGAATACTTTCTTGATACAATGTTAGTACCCTAATATGATTCATTTTAAAGTGTTATTTTTGGAGGAAAAAAAATTCGCTTTTCAATTTAGAAATACAGTAAATGGAAACTTAAATTTATTTCTTCCATTCTGCACAATCGTTGTCTGCTGACCTCAATTGGAACACGCTAAAGAAGCTCAGATGCCTTTTCAAGATATTGATTTCCACATTATGTTCTGAATTGTTATATTTAGTAAGAAAAGATGATTTTTTTTCTTGTCTTCCGTTATTTTATCGATTTCTTATCTTACAAGAATCTTCCACGATCTACAATAATGGAATATTTTTTGGCCGTGTCAAAAAATTTGTGTTTGATTTTATATGTTGTAGTTCTTCTATAGTTATATAGTAAAATTAGCTGATTTTTGCCATTTATAGTGCGAATAAATAGCTAATTATTGGAACGGCGTTCCAGTACATTTCTGCTCTGCGAAATGCTGTTCTGGCAAAGTATTCTACGTAATACATATTGTTATTTCATTCGAAAATCCGAAAATTTAATGCCGAAACAAACAGTTTTAATTCTAAAATCTCCCTGAAATGGACATTTTTTTAAATATTTTCAAACCGTAAATCGTGTAAGGTTGTAAGCAAAAATTAGTGCATGAGGAAACAAGGAATGTTACATTAAGGTACTAATCAAATTTGTTTGATATTTGGCATTATTTTTTTTTTCATTATCTTTTAGTAGCCAATAACAAATAATGTGTTTTTGTTTTATAGAAAACAAATGTTTAAAGTATTATTGCTACACAGAAATTTTACACAATTATAAGGCGTAAAATTCAATTCTGTTTTTCTGGAGAATTTTCCCTCCCCCAACCGTAAAGCACAACGACAACAATAGTGTGGGGGGGGGGGGGGCTACGGGGGAAGAATCTGCAAATTGTGATAAAATTATGAAACTTGGCATGCTTGTAGAGATTGTATAAACAAAAATTTTAGGAAGGGGAGGCATTCCAAAATCTCCCCCCAAACCCCCCTGGCGGCCATTTTTGGCCCAAAACCAAAAAAGGTGATTCTTTTCAAATTTTCGTTATTATAATTTTTTAAATCATTGGTTGTGTCATTCAATGGATGTTTATTACATTTTTTGCTATTTAAAACTCCAAAAAATGTCTAATTTCAGAAATAACTTCACAAAAAGTGTTTTTTTTTTTAAATAGTGAGTTCCCTGAAGTGATTTTTCCCCCCATAACATAATTACAGGTTTCTGAATTTGAAGATACATTACATTAGTGTTATATCAAAGTAGGGTTCCAGTTATCCGAACTCTAATTGCCCGAACTGTCCAATTATCCGGTCATGATGCCCCTCGTTTTAAATGACTGAGCACACATAATTGAAACTATTTGCGAATGGCATAATAGAATAAGGACTTGAAGAAATTAGGGAGAAATTAATTTCAAGACAACATAATTCTAATAGAAAGAAATTTAAAGTTGAATTTTAAATTTCTGTTCATTATTATTATTACTATTGTTGCTGTTGTTAATTCTCCGTCACCCAATTGATCATCAGTAAGCTTTTTCTCATTTTACATATATAAAAAAAACATATATATAAACAATTTCAAGTTTTGGAGCACCATATTAAAGCTGGTGCTTTTGAAATTAAAGTTTATTAGGTCATAGATATCAACCAACTTTAGTATCTTTACTGAAACTTTGAAGGAGTTGATTTTGTGTGAGTATGTGTGTGGTTTTTTTTTTTTTTTTTTCATTTTATTGCTGTACGCTATACATATACTTTGGCAACTCTGCTGGATGGTTACCAGTTTTTGTTCAAGATCTTTTTCTTTTACCCACAAACTTCCAGACGTACACAAAGCCTTTGAAAAAGGAACGTTTATTGTAAAAAAGACAATGAACGTGTTTTTTGTAATTGGATCGGACCATGCTTCGCAAAACAATGCGATAGTGAAAGGAGATGGTGGGGCTATTTGTCTTTCACAGATCCAACTGCGTTAAGAAGATGGATGTTGGCTGGTCTTCAAATTATCGATTTAATTACACAGTTTGAAAAAGTTACCTCTGCTGATTTAAAGAAACGCTGTATATGCGCAATGAAGAAATGTTAAGTTTCCAAAGCATGTTTTCAAGAAAGGTCTTGAAGAGAAATAGCTAAACATGAGATCCATTTTTAGAGTCATCGAAAGAATTGTTCTCATTGGAGACGAATGTAGCAGCAGACGAAGAATATGTGGAGCAACTGATGAAGATTGGGCAAGACGAGGAAAAAAACAGTGCAACAAATCTATAGAGAAAAGAGTTGTGACTCAAAAGTCACTTTATGTTCACCGGTAGAAAAACAATAACTTTTTAGCATTTCATTTTTCCAGAAAAACCAGTAAGTCTGCTCTTTTACTGAAAAGATTAAAATCCGATACAGATTCGTTTCAAAGCTTTTCATTATTTGCAATACCGTAAATTTCAACCTAGTTGAATTTCTCCTCTATGAAAATCAACCTCACCCTCCATCGATTTCAATAAATGGAGCTCTTTGAACGGGAAATAAGTCTGGTCAATAACATTCCTGCTCAGTGAGTTAAATTATAGTATTCCTACTGAAGAAAACAACTCGAGAGAAGAAGAAAACGAGTAAAGACGGAATGATGAAGATGCAAATGATGAATGCTAATTTTAAAATAAGTGCAATGGAGATACATTGTGACGCCATTGTCTATGGTGGTTCTTTCATCATTCACATAAAACGACCTAGGACAGAACATTTTTCGGTAGAGTATCTTCATTCTTTTCAAGATACAACAAGTAAGACATATAAGAAGAATAAGAGAAAGATATCATTTTAGAGAAAATGGTTTGCTTTCTAAGAACTGGTTCAGTTTCTACTAAACGCAGATAAAAGAATTGTTTTCTATGATTGCACTAGCTATATGATCTTATGTTTGCTCTTAATGATGTGACGGTGATTTTCATCGAATAACACATCTCTAGTGCCATAAAATCACGAAGAAGTAAATTTCTGGATCTTCGTTTATGTTTTGCATGCTGCAATAAGAGGACACATAGGCATATTCGTTGGAACTGTTGACAACGATGCTTCCATCACCTGTACAAAAAGGGGATAAAGAAGATTTTGGAGCTGGAAAACACTTTCGACTTATATTAGTCCAAGACTTAGCGTACAAATTCGGTCAGCAAAAATCAGTTGTTCTAACAGAATTCCACTCATTCTCAGCGGAACTCTCATGGTTACCTCTTTTCTTGCAGGTCAGAAAAAAAAGACGATGTGGAAATGATGAAAAGACTAACCTGATGTTATTGGTGCATTTTCATATATATATCTTAACCTAAAAAAAATGCACACCTAATTAAAAATTTCAAGTATCTTAGCGATTCATTAATCTTTCCTACTACTCGTCTGCATGCAACTTGCCGTCCGTAAATGAAGCTGGAAACTGTTTTTTCACCAGCGAACAATGATCAATGAATAACTTACCACCCACAGCTGAAGCCCTAAGGCAAGTTGTTTAGTGCTTATCAAAGTGGACATCAGTGGGGCAGTATGTTCAAAAATTTAGCCTTAACTTCAATTTATGATTGGGGTTTTACAGTAACTGATGAAAAGCATGTTCTTATTTGTTTGAGTTTACCTGAACTTTCAAGTTTTTGCTGAAAGCGAATTTACGTTATGCAAGTGTAAAAAAACCTGCTGCCATTTTACTTGTAGGTGCTTCAAAAATGAACTTATCTAAGCATCTATGTGTAAATACTGCAATGGAAAATGTTATGTACTTGTGTAAATTACTTGTAAATTCAAACGTTTAAAATTGCCTTCTATATAATCGTTGTATGCATCACTTAATCAGTTTTCTATTGCAATTTAGTTGTAGTTTTTGTAACAGTGACTTATATTTCAATAAATAACAATTTTATTAATAGTAAAAATATTGCTAGCTTTATTAATATAGCAATAAACTTCTTATTGTAGCAATTAAATATTTCTTCCTCTTACATGGTTTAAAACATAGAACAAACGCCTCAAATCGTCGAATGAGAAAAAAACTTGAAACTTGTTTTAAAGCGTTTAATAATAATAAAGATTGGAGTTCTGTAAAAATAACGTCTGTGCCTTCTCCCCCTCATTTCAAGTGCACATATGACTGATAAAACTGCAGAATGTGAGTGAAACTTCCAAAAAATTGCGTACTTCATTTCTAAGTGTTTGAAGTATTTTTTTTTTTTTTTTCATCGATAATGAAAATTGATTTCGTTTTAACTAATCAAAGTGCTGTATTTATTCTTAAACAACAATTCAAATGTTTGTTTAAAGTTTTGAAAAATTACTAGCTTTGTTTATTGTTTTTAATTTCTAGTTTTATTCTTAGTTTTGTAATCAATTTTTAATCGTAAACTCTAAAACATAGGTTCGGATTTTCTGATGTTTCGGATTTCTGGGGTTCGGATTATTGGATTCTACTGTAAAATGAATTGATTTTCCTTAACACAGTGCTTTAAAATGCATAAAAAAACATTTCTCAAACAATCCCTCAAGAAATGTTAAAGGCTTTGATTACTTAAAGTTTTGTTTCAAAAAATCAAGTTTTTAAAATTAATTTTAAAATTAGGAGGTTTAGAGATATTTTGATGATTTTTTACGCTTTAGTAAGCATAATAGAACTCTCAAAGGAAGATACAGTGGGTATTTTTCAAAAAATAAAAAAGAAAAGTAGTTTTGGATTTTTGACTAAAAATGGCTGCCAAGGGGGGGGGGGGGTTGGGGGGGATTTTGAATTGCCTCCCCTTCCAAAAATGTTTGTTAGTACATTGTCTACATGCATTCCAAGTTTCATGATTTTATCACAAAATGCAGTTTCCGGCTATATTTTCTACCATAGCTCTACTATCCATTCCTTTTCTTCTCCAATTCACATGCTCTGCTGTCCACTCCCTGCGGGCGCGAAAAAATCGATTTTTTTAATTCCGAAATCTCGTTACCTCTCCAAAGTTGTACTTTGGTATCCTCAATAAGAAAAGTTAAAATTTGAAAATTTCAGAAAATAAAATTAGTTTTTTTTTTTTTTTTTTTTTGTATTTTTTCATATTGCAGCAGCCCTTAATTGTCAGCATATAGCGCAATTTGAGCCTAAAAATATTTTATAGCTTTTACATAAGATCTTTAGTTCGCGCAATTCACCTTCGTTTGGGCAGGAGATTTTAGCCCAATTTAAGGCGTATATGCGCAAACGAAATATCTTATGTAAAAGCTATTAACAATTTTTTTAGATTCAAACTACGCTATATGCTGACAATTTAGGGTTGTTGCAATATGAAAAAATACAAAAAAAAAAAAAAAAAAAAAAAACTAATTTTATTATTTTCTGAAATTTTCAATTTTTAACGCATTTTTTTAAACTTTCAGTCTCATGCGCGAACTGAAGGCGTCAACTTAGATTTTTTTTATTATTTTTTCCCGATTAAGGACACCAAACGACAACAACTTTTTAAGAGGTAACGCGATTCCGGAAGAAAAAAAATCTTTTTCGAACCACCCTACTGTCAACAAATGGTGTCATGCTTTGAGGGGGGCGGGAGTTCGGGAACGCAATGACCAAAAAAAAAAAAAAAGGGGGGGGGGGCTCCGTGAAAAGATTGTCCAGGAATTTTTTTACCTTGGTTGGTTGGATGGTTTGATTGAGTTTTTTTTTTTTTTTTTTTTGTCGCAAGAGCCTTAGTAGGCTATACTGCGCCAAACGAGTGTTGAGTGGAGAAAGAGCCAAAAAAAAAAAAAAAATAATAATAATAATAATTTTATTACTGAGCAAAGGACATAAATCTTCAAGAATTTAAAAAAACTAGCCAAAATAAACGTATAAACGAAGTTTTAAATTTTGAATAACAAGCCAAAAGGGAAAACAGAAAAATAATTTTGAGCAACTTTAGAATATTTATAACAGAACAAAGACCAGACGAAAACAAGGACAAAAGGACGAACACTAAATTAAGAAAGAAATTTAATCTCTTGAGGGAAAAAGAACAATTTACTTTTTAGTTTGGTCCAGAGCATTACATTACATTACACCCTAGGCAAGACTTCAGGTGTTCCGCGTTCATGGTCCCGTAGCCACGTAGGTTGTGATCGAGGGGACCTTCGGAAACGATAATCCCAATTCTTGATAAAATGAGTCTCTCCAGCTTCTGACAGTTCCATCTTTGAACTGCTGTTTTTATCCGAGTCTAAACAAAATGGAGAGTGCTCGGTTGTTTGGGCTGAGGAAGAGTTGTTCCTTCTAACCTAGATAACGTAGAATAACTATTTCCTACACTTTAGTGATATTACACTTTAGAGAAACAGTAAAATCTGTGAAGTTGACCGCCCTTTTAAGTTGACCACCTGTCTAAGTTGACCACTTTTTTCAGGCACGGAACTAGCCCTTATCATATAAATCAACCTCTGTAAGTTGACCACCTGTTTAAGTTGACCACTAAAGTAGTGTACCGCAAGTGGTCAACTTACACAGGTTTCACTGTACATATTTTACCTCTGTACTCAAGACAAACATTTACATTTTCATCTCTTTTGATTCACTTGAAATTGTTTCAGGATTCAAGGTTCTTGTTCCCACCGCTGATATCATTAGTCCTGTAATGCTGAGTTCATCTTTATCCACTCTTCATCCCGACGATGGATCATCATTATCCCTTCCAAATGTGAGCGTCTGGGACGGAATGTTTTCAAGGATTCGCAGGACATTCAAAAGGAAGACGTCTGTCATTATTTCACCAGATGAGTCAGAAAGCATTCGGTGGTGCTGCCTACCTTGTCTGTGCAACAAGAGCGAGCAGGACAATTACAGACTTCATTTATCCCCCAGTGAATTTTTTATTGAATATTGAAAAAGTTTTATGTATACTTCCAGATTTGTGTGAACATTAAAAATAAACTGCACTTTTATCTGTAACATATCAGCATAACTTCAATGTTGCATAGTGCTTCCAGGCAAATTGATGCGCTAACAAATTAGCTATAAATATTTCAGGGGTGCCCAAGAAGAGCAGGGGGAAGAGGGTTATAGTGAAAATTGCGCCATTGAAATTTTTAGAGGGTGTTCAATTTAGAGGACTTTTGACTTCATTTTGGGGGTCTCATTCTTGGGAGGAGGTTGCTCCGTAGCATTGGCGGAGGGGGGGGGGGGCAACGGGGCAAAGAGTTCCTTAGCTCTAAAATTAATTTGTGTTTGAATGCGAACACTGGCGGAAATCTGTTGAATCACTATTCAAGTCTTAAACAAGGCTTAACTTGGATGGGACTCCCAGGGGTTGAGCACTTGCACTTATTTTCAATAATTTTTTAAAAACATATTTCAAACGGAATGACGATTATTTACGCTCAAATTTAAGATCTGAGAACTATAGGGCTCCTGCACTTCCTTTGCTAGAAATTAAGCTCTGTTCTTAAATTGCAGCTGAAAAGAAGAGACGATCAAATGTATTTTAATAAGTGATGACCGAAGGCGTACCTAAAGTTTTTTCAAATACTGAGTTTTGGTCAAACTTTTAACGATGACTAAACTAATTACTGCAACGCTTGCAGTACTTTAAAAAAAATGCTGGAAAGAGAGCCATTTAATTTTTTGTGAATATCTATAGCGCTTTCTGTTTAATAAACAGTTCTATCTTCGGCAATAGAGCAAGAATAGAATAGAATAGAATTTATGAGCTGCGAAGAAAAGTTTTTTTATTAGTATTGGTGAAAAGTTTTAGTCAACCATCAAGGTCGTATTGAGGAGGGGAGGGCTCAAACATTCTCCGAAAATTTTCAAAAGTATTAGAAAAAATGCTTTTCATCTTTCTTTTTTTTTCTGAAAAAATATTATTGCTATTCGTTTTGTATTTTTTTTATTTTGAAATTAAATTAGAAAATTGAAATTACTACTTTTAGAATTGTAGACTTTGCTTTATCAGCAGTATTTGTTTTTATTGCAGTTATTGCGAACATAATTTCTTACAAAACAGTACACTGCGTTTTTCTTCAGCTTTTGAATACCTGACCCAAATAAAAGCATTTTTTATTTTAAATTTGAAAGTGAAATGCCTTATATTACACACATGTTAAAAATGTCAACAAAATAAATCAGCTTCGAATGCCGCATATGAGTACTCTTTTGAGTTTCTAAAAATACAGTGAATATTTAACAGGGGAGAAGTAATTTGCTTACACATCAGCTTTTTTTTTTCTTTATTTAATTTAATATATAAGTCATAAAACTTTTAACGCAGTTTCCCATCAATCAAATAACCTAGTGTAAAAAAATCGATAAAATATATAAATGGAATCAAATTTGATTGATTTATAGATTACAAGAGAAATGTGCTTGGTAAAATCTTCCCCGAAAGAGCCTGGGTTACGGCCTTATAAACCATCAATAAAATCAGGATGCAACTTAAAAAACGTAAATCATTGCAGGCTTTTTAAAATCTCCTTCCTTAGCATAACGTGTTGCTGCAAAAAGGATTCCTTCCGTGTAAAATTAATTTCAGAATGCTAACGCCGTAATAAAAACTGCTAAACCACGCAAGTAATGAGAAGAGACAATCAAATATACTTTAATAAGTCATGAGCATATCTAAACAGTTTTTTTTCTTCAAATACTGAATTTTAGTTAAATTTTTAACGACGACTGAACTATTTGTGGCATGAAGTACAAAGGGAAAATTTAAAAAAATATATAAAGAGAGCATATTAATCCGTTTTGTGAATATCCATAGTGCTTTCCGTCTAATAAAAAGTTCCTCTTCGGCATTGGAGCAGGAATAAAATTTATGAGCTGCGAAAGAAGGTTTTTGAGATGTTCTGAATATTGTTGCGTGTAACCTGATGTTTTTCAGCAGAATGCAACTGGAACGCATGTCATGGAACAATCAGAATTATTACATCATAGAAAATATCTTCCATAAATACGTCATTTGCGTTATTTTCTCTTTCCCGAAGAATCTTGTTTTAATATTGTTCGTAGGGGATGATAAACAAGTCAAAAATCCTCATATTATATAATAACCAAAATCACTGATCGAGTAACGCTGACGTCACCAACAATGAAACTCGCGCCATAGCATGCGTGACGGCATTATTTCATTGTTGAAGCATCAAAAATTCAGTGAATTATTTATAATTTGATAATATTTTTTGGCAACGTTTGGCATGAAGGGAAATACTTTATTTTGACAGGGCTGAACTGGATCTGATCACTTAACTGTTTTACTGGTAAAATTGTCATTTTAGAATTACGAAACGAAAAAGTGGTCAACAGCTTAACGCTATCAACTGGACTTTAGGGTTCATCCACTGGAGTTAGGGTTAAAATTTCAACTATCAAAATATCAGTAGAAGTAATTTTCACCCGTCATACCATGACGGTCGTTTTTCTAGTAATAATAATAATAATTCAGAAAGAAAAATTAGTTTAAAGGATTATCTGACTAAATAATTTAAAGCTGATCAAGGTTAAAAACTGGAGACCTATTTTGCAAGTATATTTGCAAGTATATAGCAACTGAAAACGTTATAGATGTTACTATTCTTTGATGGCAAAAAAAGATCCAGGTGCACAAGCAAACCAAAGGCAGGATAAATGAGAACTCTAACGAAAATTTACTTGTTTCAATACATTCTAAAATTTTTACAGTTAAATTATGAATACGTTGTTAAAACTTTAAATAAAACTATTCGAGTCAGTGACTTTCAAATCCTTACCTCAAATGTTTTGATATTTTGAGCATGTTTAGCAATAAATTTTTTCTTTGTGATTTTTTCATTCTCTTTAAAAAAAAGATCTGGAGGAGTAATATCGGGTGAGCGCGAGCTCATGTGTCAAGCAACGCGTGGAGAGAATCAGAATACCGCCTCGGGCATTCTTTGGGGGTTCCTAAAGTGCTTACGTTAAAATTTACTGACGGAAGAAATATTTAAACAGCACAACCTCGTTTATCCAGATTAACTGGGAACAAAGGCAATCCGGAAGAGCGAAAATCCGGATAATCCGGGCAATATAAGTAAGAAGCAAAACACATTCTCAAATAAGCAGATTTATCTTATTACAGCAGAAAATAATGCTTTGAAAAAAAAAAATAGTTTCTTCTGCAGTGCTGTCGGATTGACGACGCTCCAAAGTACACCATTTTGTTTTTTAGATTACTATAATTTGTTGTACGACTTTGGCAGGAATTTTACATTTAATTAAAATAAAAAGCGAATACTTGGCGTATTTCAGTTTCGTTGTTGGTATTATAATTTAGAATTATTATTTGAGTGAATATAATTTTTTTGACGTTACAAATTTGATCCGGATAAACCGGAGATACGGATCAACGGGGACCGGATAAACGAGGTTCTACTGCACATACTTTCACTATGTGACGAAGAAAGCATATTATCAACATGCTTTTTTTCTAACAGCATAATACCAAAACGAATATGATAATAGTTTTTGTACAATAAATTCTTATAATCAGTGAAAGAATTTACGACTATACGGTATTTCTAGGAAAACTTGAAATGATATATGAAGGATAAAATAAAAGTGAACTTCTGCGCTTTGTCATCCGTTTGATTGGTGGCTTAAATTTCAAAAAAAAGTCCACTATTCATAAAGGAAATGAAATTTTAATTTCTATTTTGTTCGTATTATTTCATTGAATACTTTCGTTATTGCAGTTTATAGCTCAGAAAAAAAATTCAAAACATTCGCATCAATCTATTTCGTAAGGTATCAATTTCCATCGAACTTCGTAAGTCTTGCTTCTATTTCCGATTTATATTGTACTTTGAACTAAGTTCTGTACTTTGTGTGTGTGTTAAACATCGTATTTTTAAAAATTGGTTTCAGTAATTGGGTCGTTTCCGAAATTTTAAATTAATTACTTCTTTTTACAAAAAAGGAAGTATTGTTTTTGCGAAAAAAATTTCACTCAAACATCGACCTTAATTTCCATTTTGCTCACCCCCGAATGAATGTTGAATTTTTTTTTCGACCCGACCACACGTGCATATATACCTAAGAAAGTATAGACGCCCGAAATATCCATTTAGACGATTCCCGAGATTATTACAACGAGTTTTCTCGTGACGTCTGTATGTACGTGTGTATTTTTGTCACATAACTCAAGAACGGTATGTCCTAGAAAGTTGAATTTTGGTACGTAGACTCCTAGTGGGGTCTAGTTGTGCACCTCCCATTTTGGTTGCATTCGGATGTTTCAGAAGGGGTCTTTTACACCTTTTTCGAGAAAATTAATTTCGATGTAAACTCAATTGGTGTTATAATTTGGCGGACACTTGGTAATGCATCGCCAAGTTGACGTCATACTTTGTCGCCAACTTGGAGACAAATTTAACGATTTTTAAAAATTTTCTTTTCAAAATCTTGTTTTAATTTGGCCATTGTTGGTGATATTTCCTATTCCTATTCCTATTCAGAGTCACAACTGACTTCAACTGTATTTATGTCGAGGACTGCATACTAAGTGCCTTGCCTCCATTATTTTATATACCGATAGAGGGCAGCACCATCACCGGATCGAACAGTTAATGAGAATTTAGAACTAGTCCAAGAGCTAATAGCTACCTGGTGCTAGCACCCCCAGAGGTATCGTTTCACTTGGAGGACATTGAGACCACGAGCATATTTAACGTCGCCCAGTCCCCTTTAATGACGACGGTGGGTCTTCGACCAGCGAGGATCGAACCCGAGACCCTCCGGCCCCGAGTCCAATGCCCTACCGATCAGGCTACCACGGCCCCTGGTGATATTTAGAGAGTTAACTATTGACTCACATTAAAATTGCCAATAATGGGGAAATAACATTAAATTTTTGTAAAAGGAAGTCATGTGTGTGATGCACACTTCATCTCGTTTTTTTCTGAATGAGCATGCTTAAAAGCATAGTATTCAAGCATTTTTTAATAATTTGACGAAGTTTAATACGAAGTCTAATGGCGAAATTATGCCCTGTTGTTTTGAAAAATGTAAAAGCTCAAAACTGTGCAATGTATATTACTTTTAGCTGCATGTGAAAAACTATAGAGGACTACAGAAATAGTGATTGTTGTTAAAAAATCTATTAAAAGGATTTATTGAAATCCCTGGATCCCAATTTGTTATTCCGCTCCTCTCATACAGGGGTGCACTCCAAGGGGGGTCACAGCGTAGACTGCGCCGTTTAAACTTTTAGGGGGATTGTTTTCAAGAACATTATTTCCTTTTTATTTCCCTTTACAAAAAAGGAAGTATTGTATTCGCCAAAAAAATTTCATTCAAAAATCGGCCTTAATTTCCATTTTGCTTACTCGCGAATGAATGTTGAGTTCTTTTTTCGACCCGACCACACTTGCATATATACTCGTACCTAAGAACGTATAGACGCCCGAAATATTCATTTTGCCGTGTCCCGAGTTAACTACAACGAGTTTTATTGTGATGTCCGTATGTGCGTATGTATCCTGCATAACTCAAGAACGGTATGTCCAAGAAAGTTGAAATTTGGTACGTAGACTCCTAGTGGAGTCTAGTTGTGTGTCCCTTTTGGTTGCATTCGGATGTTTCAAAAAGAGTCTTTTGCACCTTTTTTTGGGAGGGGGGGGGGGGAAATCATTGCTAATGTCGATGCAAATTCAAGTGGTGTTATAATTTGGCGGAAACTCGGCAATCTATCGCCAGGCTTTTAGTCATCAAGTTTTGCCTCCAACTTGGTGACGAATTTGGCGATTTAATTTTTTTTTAATCTGGTTTTTAGTGAAACGATACCTCTGGGGGTGCTAGTACCAGGTAGCTATTAGCTCTTGGACTAGTTCTAAATTCTCATTAACTGTTCGATCCGGTGATGGTGCTGCCATCTATCGGTATATAAAATAATGGAGGCAAGGCACTTTGTATGCAGTCCTCGACATAAATACAGTTGTAGTCAGTTGTGACTCTTGAATAGAATAGAATAATCTGGTTTTAATTTGGCCACTGTTGGTGATATTTCAAGAGTTAACTATTGAATCACATTAAAATTGCCAATAATGGGGAAATAACATTAAATTGGTATAAAAGAAAGTCCTGTGATGCACACATCAGCTGGTTTTTAAAAATGGAGCCTGGTCAATCGGGGGAGGGGAGTCGGTCAATTGTTCTCCCTTGGATTTAGAAACATAATGAAATTAAGCATTTTTGTCCGCATTTTGTTGTTCTTTATTATAAAGAAAAAACAACAAATACACAAACCCTTTGCCCCCTTCCCTCTAGAAAATTTTGAAATGACGGGCCTGGGGAGGGGGTGGGGGAGTGTTCTTGGTGGTGTGGGTTCCGTAGTACATGCAAGGGGTGCACCATCGTTCTTTGGGGGTTGAGCACTTCCGTCATATGACATCTAAAAGAGTTTTAAACTAATAAAAATATTCATATAATTTAGTTGGTTATTTTACTTGTTTCGAGGGAGAAAGACGAAGTATCTGTTTTCTTGCTCTATAAACAAAGAACGAAAAAAAAAAAAAAAAGAACAAACATGCCGACTTTCATGACTTCTTCCTGCGATTGCAGGACGAATATCATAACTTCTCTTCAGAAAGAAAATTGGAGGCTATCCAACCGTTTTCCAACTATTTTTACACCACATGGCGGCGCTACTTTCGTGCAACGGGATGGTTTGATCCACTCCCCGCTAGACGTATTGATCCATCCCAAACGTCCTCTGCTCGCTATGTTCTCATCGTGGACAGAATCCTCCTCGCCGTGACTCCAACCTACCTGCAAATGGCCATTCGAACAGCGAAAGAACAGAAGAGAAAAACCCCGAGTCAACGTTATAAGCGAGATCTCCAAGAGCAAAGCAAAGCAGAGAAATCGGATATACAGGGAAGAGATAATTAAAAATTTCCTCTCGGATCGGAAAAAGCATGTCGCTGTTTCACCACCTACGAGTGATCCCGTTCACTTTGATCGCACGTCATGTTCCCAGAATCCTCCGCGCCGAGGAACGAGGTTTCGGCGAATGGCTGACAGGAGGAAACGGTGTGATTCGAGGGAATCGCGCGGTTGTGTTCAATCCTTCCACAGCTGGCGCACTGATGGGTCTCAACAACCAGAAAATGTATTGCGACAGGAGGGATTCCTCGGCAAAAAGAAACAAATCAACAATGACGGGAATCAATCTCGTCAACAATCCCAAGCAATTTAAGGTGAGTCAACTTTGTGTTTATTTTCAAATATTTCGATCTAAAATCGCAAAAGAGAGCAGTCTTTCAGTTTCGAAGCGAAAAGAATCTGTTGTTTTGTATTATACAGTAAACCTTCATTTTTCCGAACCTCATTAAACCGGAATTCACTTAATCTGGACAGCTATTTGGATGTGCATCCTTACTAATATTGTGAATGTGAAAGTGACTTAGTTTGTATATTTGTTTGTTTGTAATTCTTTCACGCCTTTACTACATATCCGATCATCATAACATTTTGTATCGACGTTGTCATGAGTGCCGGGGTGAACATAGGGTACGTTTCGTTTAGAAAAAAGCAGTCTATGATTTTTATTCCAACTTTAAAGAAAAATATAAATTTGCGATTATCTCATCGAAAAACAATCTATTTTGTTAAATCCCTGAAATAGCTGCACACTGTGAATTTTACCCGAAATTCGACGGATAATTAGAACGCCCCGAAAATCTTCATTCTAAGATAATTCCATATTCTAAAACGAGGCTTATATTCATTTTTGAAGTATCATCTATGGTTTCTGGTAACGGAATTGAAATTAAATAAAATTGAATAACTGATTCGTAGTAGACGATATTTTCGTGAAGGGAAGTAATCGGTCTAAAAATGCTTTATTTATTTATTTATTTATATATCGTCTGAGCTTTTCTACCAGTTTTAGTAATGGGTTGATATACATTACTTTTAAAATTACTTTAAGTCTACGTTTTGAAATATTTTTATGAAATTTTCTTAATTTAATTCATTAATACATGCTGCTGTCCAACGTGGAAAGATCGCTCTTGACGCAGGTTAAAAAATAAAGATGACAGAAGTTTTAGGATTTTAAAGAAATCCAAAGAGGTCTAAATTAAAAGTTTGAGTCAGAAAATTGCTTTTTTCCAAAAATCGATGGGAATTTTTTTGAAAAGTCAGATTGCTGAGCATGCGGCACTTGACACCATTCATTTTTAGGTAGGCCGTGCAACGCCGGGCAATGCAGCTGTATATTGTATAAATGAAACGCGAGTTAGTACAATAATGCATTTTTGTCGGTTGTAGTTTGTATTTTTGTAATTATCTTTCATGTAGTTTAATTTTTCTTTCTTTTGAGTTCGAATTAGAGTTTTTACTGTGTACAGTTGTTTGTTTATGTACCTTGACTCAACTTATAAGTTATTTTGTTTAACTCGTACTTTCATTAATTTGGACGACCTAGACCCCCTATTAGTCCGGATTAATGAGGTTATTGTATTTCGATTACAATTGCAAAATAATACATTAAATGCAAAATTTAATATGAATATTAATTAAATTTCGAGGGCAAAAGAACCTGTTATTTTGCATTATAACTAAAGAATTAGTAAGTTTTATTTTTTCTCATCTTGTGGTATGTAAACAATTATATGTTTGTCAAAGGTGCCCCCCCCCCCAAGAGCAAGGACGCACCCCTTAAATATCGCGAAGACCCTCTCCTCAAGAATAAGAGCCCCAAATATACCCCTAAAAACACCCACATCAAAATTTCAATGCCGCAGTCAGCGCCATGACCCCCCCCCCCCCTTGTGTTTGCAATTCCACGCGTAACATGAAAAAAATAACACGTAGGTAAATATGAAAATAAAGTTCAAGATTTTATATAATCTTTCTTTTTTTCTGCTATTTTTATTTTAGTGAGATGATTTATTGGTAAATTTGGAAAAATCGTCTCAAAGAAAATTAAAAAGGTTCCAAGAATTTTGAACACGTAGTTTATTTTTTATAAAAGTGTTGGGAAAATGTATGGGAAAGTAAAAAAACTTAATAATATTTTCATTCATTTTGGGGGGTGTAATGGCAAAATATTGATTTAAGAACTAGCGACTATAATCAGTGGCGTTCCAAGCACGGGTGTCACCCGGGGCAGTAATTAGTGATGTGCCCCCCCCCCCCACACAGAAAAACTTTTAATGTTTAAGGTAAACATGGAGGTCATACAATTTTCAGAAACAAGTTTTTATTTATGTGGTGTAACGAAAGTTTACACCTAAGTACAAATTTTAACTATGAACCAATATTGTGTTCGATGAAATTTGATTGCTTAGCATAATTTAAATATATTTTTGACAATGCTTTGAAATTGGAGGATTTCTATTTTGTATAAACTCTTAAATACACACCTCCCAGAAGGGTGTGACCCTGGGCGGATCGCCCCCTCTCGGTAGTGACGCGACTGCCATAATGTATGAAATAAACTAGGGGTGCTCACCTAAGGGGGTCATGGCGCAGACTGCGCCACTCAAATTTTTATGGGGTGGAGGGGGCGTTTTGAAAGGTATTTTTCACTTTTGGGGGGATGTTTGAGATATTTGGGGGATGGGTGCGCCCATGCTCTTAGGATGGGCGTCCCTGTACTTAACCTCTGGTTTTTTTTATTTTGCATGAAAATCAGGGGAGTGCACAGGGGGAAGGGGGGGGGGGGAGAAGAGACACCTGTTGACCTGAGATTTTTAAAAGGAGGAGGGGAGAAATAAATGTAGGGACGTGGAGGTAAATAGTATGGAGGGGGCCCGTAAAAATCATTTGGGACGGGCCCCAAAATTTCTGTGCACGCCCCTGATGAAAATGAGTGAAATGAAACTTTGCATATTTTTTGAACTTATTACTCCTTACTTTTGTAATTACTTTGTTCTAGAAACACTACGCAATTTCAACAACTACTTTAAATTGTTAAACTGTGAAAGTTTCCTAGGATTTTGATCTGAGGTTGTCAAAACACAGTATGATTGCAAATTATCTTTTGAAATACCGAAAAGAAACTTCATAATTCTGTCGGGTAAATGCATATGTGGTCCACTGAAGCCCGAAACCATTGGTCATAGGGGTTTGACCCCCCCCCCCGTCCCGAATAAACGACCAAATATAGCCTAAAACTGCATGTTGGCAACGTAAATTTCGAAAAATGTGTTTCATTTGTTCTCGACCAATACACTTATGATCCCCTCCTCCCTCCGATAGTGATTCTGTTCAAAATCAGAAGATGGATCAGCCAGGGCCCATCATTTCAAAATGCCAAATTTTCCGGGGGGGGGGGGGGCAAAAGCTTGTGTTCAAACATATTTATAGGGAAAACAACAAACACGTACAAAAACATCCAATTTCATTATGTTTCTAAAATCCAACTAACTCCCCCCCCCCTTCCCGATCTTTGAAATGACGGGCCGATTAGCTGAAGTCGGTTGCAATGACAAAAAATTTCTAAGACGTACCAGAATTTCCTTTCTGCACTTGGGGAGAGAAGCAAGCCCGTGATTTAGGTGGGCCATTGCTGTACTCGACGTTGAAAAAATAATGCTTTGACATACAAGTGCGAGTAAGTTTATTGTCTCAACAGAAATGTCAAACAATTTGCTTTGAGTGGTATACCCCCCCCTACACCCCCACGGAAAAATGTAGAATAACAGGCCCGGAGAAAAAGGTGGTCATAGAATCGTTTCCTGTAGCTCGAATACAGAAAAATACCGTATAATATGCTAAAATTAGCAACATTGCTTAAAGTCAAAGATTCGGGGGGGGGGGGGGGGGGTGCCCCCCTCTACTCACGCTGCGCACTCGGACAAATGTATCTAGTTTAAAATGAAAGGAAGCATTCCTAAGTTCAGTTACCTTCCCGAAGCACTCCAGTTATTACTTCGTATAATTCCTTGTAAAAAGAATTTATGATGGCAATATTTTAAAACGTTTCAGAGCAATTTTTGTTTTTCCGAATGTCATTTCATAAAGCGCAGGTGTTGAGTTATTAGCTCAAGTCTAAATTCAATCGCTTTCCCGTGTAGTGGATATGAGGAAATATCGAGAACTGTTTCGTCACGTTTCCTCCGTTGCATTTGAAACTGTGCCAAGTTTCGTTGTTTTGTTTACGAGGGTTATTTAATTAACAGCGATTGTGAATGTATAATGGGGTCGTTTCCAAAATTTTAAAAGTATTTTTTTCTGAAAGATCATGTTTAAAAACATAGGATCTGACCATTTTTTAAATAATTTGTTTAAGTTTAATATTTAAAAAAAATTACTTAAATTGGCGCGCTTTCAATGTTTATGCTTCTGTCCGATGATATTACAAATGATGAAATGCCATTCTGTGTTGCCATTTTCACAGAGCAAAATATTTAATTCGCATCTTTACTCACGTGTATTGGCAACGATATGGTTGATAGTAAGGGTAGAGAGCAATTTTAATTCGCTTCTTGATTATCATAACGTGGAATCGCGGTAGAAAAATGCGGCAAAATGCATCATTTGTGACGTCTTCAAGACCACGCCTTGTTTCGAAAATCGGACATTTTTTAAAAAATTAATTAAAAAATAAATGTTAGGAAAATAAAAGTATTTTCTGGGTCCATGCTATTTTTTTTTTTTGCCTATTCTATCAATTTCAGTGACAAAAAGTACTACTTTTGACTGAAGGAAACAACCCCATTATACAGTAACCCCTCGCTACATTGTACCTCGTTATATCGCTTATGCGGATAGATCGGGCTTTTCCTTCCACCGAATTCTTTGGTCCAGTCTTTCACACGTTTTAAGGTAGTCAATATTTTATTTGCGATATGTAGTCTTCTAAAATATATGATAAAAGAACTTATCAATAAAAACAATACATAATTTTAATCAACTATTCAATTATTCACAATTTTCTAAAATTTCTGCGTTATTGAGGAATTAGAAAAACACTGTTATAAAACACCAAGAATAGTATTTTAATAGAATTTAAAGGTTATTTAAACAAAATCGAAAAGAAATAAGCGGTCGTTCAGAAATAATGTCTAGCTTTGAGGGGGTGAAATTGTAACAGTTTGTGACAAAAAAGAGGAAAGGCGTAACAAAAAGTGACATCATGAATTTTTTTTTTTTTTTTTGAGAGTATGTCTGAAAAATTTGGGAAAGGTAAAGTGAGACTCTTTAGAACAAAGGTAGCGAGTGGGGGGGAGGGTCAAAAATGTTGAAACAAAGTTTGACATCCGTTTATGATCAGCCCTTAATCTTGTTTTATTTTATGAAATTAATATAGCAATTCATTAGCTAAAAAGGAAAGCAAAAACGCATAAAGCAATTTCAGAAACGAGTCTTCTGACGCTACATTTATTCACTATTATATTTGAACAATTCTCTCACTAGTGTATTAATTAGAAAACATAACGAAAAGAGAAACGAAGTTTGTGTATCGATTTGTCGTCCTGTTTCCTTTTCTGGACATTTCTCGTGGAACAGTCACTGTTGGAAGCAGGAAAACTCGTTAGGAACAGCAGAATATTTGCGGAAGTCACTACGATTATTACGCTCCAGCAAAAAGCGATTGATATCTTGGGGGAAATTCTCACTTAAAAATGCTTGAATTAATTTTTATTTTTAATTGCGGTCATTAGAGTTGAAAGAAACTGACCTATTTTATGGGAATCTGCCAACCATTCTTTGTGTGTGCTTATTTTCAAGGAATAAAGCAGTGCGTTGCCGTTTTTCTTGAAAAGAGTGAAAAAACAAAATTCGCACAGCTTGTAAATACGGTCAAACTTAATTCCCAAGAACGTAAATGAGACAATGGTTTTGTTATTTAAAAACCGAGTGCTGTTACGAAATGAGTTCTAGAAAATTCCTCATCATAAATACATTCAACTCATTATTAGAGGCGGAAAAAATCGCGATTCACTCTTACACTACTTCAACCCTTTATTTCGTATACTCCGGCATTCTACACTTTTGCATTTCATGTCTTCTTTTCAACACAATTTTACCCTAGATTCTTAACAACTTGCTTATTTTTGTACCATCAAACATTCCAAAATACCAGGGATAATTATTGTCATCTACTAGGTGCCCCTGAATGAATGGCCATCATTTTCGTGGTGTTGAAAGGGACAAATCCCGAAAAAAGATGTGCCTTCACGCAAAAAAAAAAAAAAAAAAAAGCTTTGGTGAAGCATCCGTGAGCGAGATTAGATTCCCCCTCCTCCCTGTATTGTTATTACGGAAAAAGTCTGAGAAATTTCAGCTGGAATCTATAAACAGGGTCTTGAACTTCTGCTTCTCTTTCCTTTTAGCCCCTTTCAACGTCGAATTAGTAAATGCTTTTCCCATCATAATATCAATTCATCATTGTCAAATGTAGTAATGAGTTACGTCTTAACAATCATGCGTGAAAACAGCGGGAACAATTTTGGGAGACATCAACTGATATTTTTTATTCTAAGAAAAATGTTTATGCAAATCGAACATCAATGCTATCGAACCTCTATCACGTTATCGATGAGCAGAAGCAGAAAGTAATAAAATAATGCTTTTTTACGATAATGTTCCAAAATTCTGGTGATTTTCCTTTCTATTGCCCTATAACTTTGAACTTTTTCTACAATCATACGTTTTTTCTTTCCTTTTCGTCTTCAACATGACGATAGGATGATGAAAATATATGCGCTGTGGCGTTCGTAATAAAAACTCAGGCGAATCAACTCGTAAAATGGCATGCTGCAGCACATGCGTTTTGTTCATCTTTCCTTTTTACTTTCTTCTATATCTAATATATAGAAGAAAGTATTGGATTCGTGCAAATTTTCGAATTTCGAATTTTGACGGATTCGAACGTTTTGAGGTGTGCTGAGTCCATTTCGACCATTTTTGGAAAATGTCTGTCTGTCTGTGTGTGTGTGTGTGTGTGTATGTATGTGTGTGTGTGTGTGTGTATGTATGTGTGTCACGTCTGTGTGTGACCAGTTTTTTGTGGCCGCTCTACAACAAAAACTACCGCATGAAATCGAACGAAATTAAGTACACATATGTGCCCCTATGTGAACTTGTGCCCATTAGTTTTTGGCGCGAATTCTTCCAAGGGGGGTGGAGCAATGGGACGTTTTTCGAGTTACGCGTGCTTGCTATTCCTCAGGAAGTTACTGGCGGAATCAAACAAAATTTGGTCCATATGTTGGTATTAACAGGAACAGGTGCTGATTCAATTTTGGTGTCAATAACTCTAACGGGGGTTGAGCTATAGAACGTTTTTTGTCGTCAATTGTGACTGCTGTATCTCAAGAAATAATGAACGGAATGAAAGAAAAATTTATCGGCAAGTAGCCCTTAGTGGGTATAAGAACTGATTTTATTTTTGTGTCAACAGCTAAAAAGGGGGGTAGCGCAATCACCCGTTCTTTTTTTCCATTTTGAGTGCCCTATCTCAAGAAGTAATGCTACGTTCTGGTTGAAATTTGGAATATATGTGAATCCATATGTAAACAGGCTTTGGTTCTATTTTGACGCCGATCGCTCCAAGAGGTGTTGATTTTTTTTTTTTTTTTTTTGCGAATAAAAATATTTTTATTAATGCAACAATAAGAAAGATAAATCGTAATAGATTGTCGTCTGCGTATTTCTCGTGATTTTAATTGTATGGAAATGATAGGAAATATTATATCAATGAATTAAAATTTTTAACTGTTGCCATCTTATGTTTGTTAACAAATAAAATATTTGTAATTCATTCAAGCAAGGCTTTTAAAATAACTTTCAATTTTCGCTCTTTGCTTTGCTTTTGCAATAATTCAGACATTTGGGATAGTCGTCAAGTTTTTGCATGTGTCATTTTGTTTTTGTTGGGAATATTGCTTCCTCGTCAAGCATGGGGAGGGATCAGAAAAAAAAAAAAAGAAAAATATAGAAGAAAGTTTCGTGATGGCCACAACATACTAGTTTCAAGTTGGCACAAAAAGGAAAGGGAAAGTGCATGTGCAGGGATAACCTGAGAATATTCTTCTGAGATTTGGAAAATATCTGACTATCGCGAAAACGTCGGTTGGATTTATGGGTAGTCGGCAAATATACATTATGTGTGTCGTTATTTATCCTTCGGAGGCGCGCGGATCTGGGATTTACATTGGAAATTCACTGAAAATATTGCAACATTATTTTGTTTAAAGTTTCCGAAGAGTACGGTTATCGTCTTGAAGGCTAGTACAGTCTGACCACTGATTAGATGGAAAGGCAAATTTCAGGTTTACAGGCGGAAATGGAGGTTTACCCCCGCTTTGCCACTTTTGGAAATTTTCTCTAGAATGAAAAAAAAATAATTAATTAATTTGAACTTTGACATCTTGAATTCAAACTATGTTTTTCGCAATCACGAGTGTGTGTGTGTGTATGTAGGCTTGTGGGTGTGTGTGTGTGGCGGGGTATGTTTGTATGTGTGTGTGGGGGTATGTGTATGTGTGGGTGGGCATGTGTTTGTGTGTGTGGGGGGGGGTAGTTGTGTGTATGTGTTTGTGTGTATGTGTAGGTGTATATGTGTTTAGGTGTATGTGTGTTTGTAGGTGTATGTGTGTGTGTAGGTGTATGTGTAAGTGTAGGCAAGTAAGTGACGCAACTTGGAGACGATTTTCGTTGGAGGAGCAGCATCGTGAGGCGGCCGGCCGACTGTGGTACTGCAGAGGCAGGCGGGGGGAAAACAAAATCATAGGAACATTATTCAAAGGTCAAGTGAGAACAATAAGCAATCGTGATTGCTCAAAAAAAGCTAACTAATAGGATTCGCATTCAACCAATTTTCTTCTTCTCCAAGCCAAACAGGTGATTGTAGTCGCCAAACGGTGCAATTCATTGTTTACTTTTAGTCCATTTTTCCCGTGAATGGAGTTTAGTCTGCTTATTTGAAAATTTGCTATCATACTACCCGGATTATTCGGATTTTCGATTATCCGGGTTGCATTTTGTCTCAGTTAGTCCGGTTGAACGAGGTTGTACTGTATATCTTAGCTTGATAAAAATGGGAGAAGGTCCGCTCCTTGATCTGGCAAAGAGGCTTCAGACTAGATGTGGGGCCCATTATTATTACTACAGTGAAACCTGTGTAAGTTGACCACTTGCGGTGCAGTATTTTGGTGGTCAACTTAGACAGGTGGTCAACTTATAAAGGGGGTAATGATTTTTTTTTTGGAATTCTTGCACCATGACACCTTTTGTAATTCTTGCAATTGACACCTACTCTTTCTGTTTAACTCACTTTCATTGTTTAGCATTACTTTGAAACAATAACTTAAGATGTTATTCAAATATTTTTAGAGATTATTTTCCCAGAATGACGTATAATGTGTCGTGCAAATTTAAAATTTCAGTAAATTGATCAAAAAAAAAGGCTTATTATTTATGAAAAGTTACTCATTTTATATTAATAGTTCCTAAAAATTTATAGCTAATCAAAAATTACAAATTTTTCACTTAACAACAGAAGAAAAACAAGTTTGGAGAATAAAAGGGTTCTTAGTAGTTTTCCCATGTGGTTAAACTCAAAAGGAGGTTTAGTTATGCTGCTGTTTCATTTAGTTGGTAAAATGCTGGTCTGGCATCAGAAATTCTTGGAAAGCTTTAAAAAAAATAATAATAATAATAAAAAAATAATTTGCTAAATAAAATTTTAAAAAATAAACCAAGTGGTCAACTTACAAAGGGTTTTTTACAATACTCCAATCCAAACTTGGTGTTCATTAGTGGTCAAGATAGACAGGTGGTCAAGATAGAGAGGTGGTCAAGTTACAGAGGTTTTCCTTCATTATATAAGATAGGACTAATTCCGTTCCTGACAAAAGCGGTCAACATAGACAGGTGGTCAACTTACAAAGGTGGTCAACTTTACAGGTTTTACTGTATTATCTTTTTCTTTCTTTTGAAACTATTTCTTTGAACTACTTTATAACAGTGTAATCATTTTTCTGACATTCTAAAAAATATTGTTTGCCGACAGCCCTGTTTAAAGATCGATTTTTGTTCTCATCCCACCAAAATGAGCTAGTGCATATCGCACCTCGGCAAAAAAAAAAAGAAAAAAAAAAAAAAAAAAAAGACACAGCTTTAAAAAAAAAAAAAAAAAAAAAAAAAAAAAAAAAAAAAAAAAAAACCCGAAGTTTTACACAAAAATAGTTTTATGTGCTTTAGTCTCAAATATTATAAGACGCACCAAAACATTATGATGTGATATTTGCTGGTTAGTTTTTGTTGTCTAAATTGAGAATGCATACTTAAAGTTCAAAATTATGAAAATTTAATGGCATATATCACTATCGATTATGGCTCATTCTCCAGAAAACGTAACTTTTGAACGCAAATATTTTTCAATTTCGAAACCTTTTGTTTTCTTTTTTTAATTCTTACATGAAAGTGTTACATACTAGAAGTAACCATAAACAATGGCCCAGTTAAGTTCCAATTATTTTACTCATAAATAAAAAAATAAAAAAATGCTTTGTTCACAGAAATGAAAAAAAGAAAAAAACTTTTAATATTTAAAAATCGAGGCCAATTTAATATCAAAGTAGTAATTTTGTTAATTGTGAAAACAATGAGTTATTTTAATGATTAGTGGGAATCGAATATTAAGCTTTCTTAATTAAAGTGCGGCTTAAATTTTAGTTATCCTTTTAATTCAAATGTGTGTTAAAAAATAGTATTTAGTAAATTTGAAAATATACTGGCAATTTATAATTTTGGTAGAATGCCTAATATTGATGTATTTCCCCTCCATCATTTATTTTTACCTCGGAAATAATGACATTGGTAAGGGTCTGTCACGGAGGTGAGGAATTTTCCATTAATATAGTCCTAATAGATACATTTTTCAGAGAATTTGTTTTTCCTTTCTTTGCTATAATCTGCACATGGTTAAGCATATGAAAACATGTTCACTTCTTTTTTTTACATTAATTTACATCCCTGAAATTCAAGTTCATGGAGGTGAGAAGTCAGAAGAACCACACTAAGTTTTTAAAGCAAAATCTATCTTGTTTTTCGACAAAGTCTCACAATTTCAACTATGGCTAAAATTAAACAAGGGGGCGCCCTTGTATCATAGAAAATAAGATGTGATGTCATTATTGCCACGTGTTAATGAGAAATGGCGTTTTGTGTTTAGGTGAGAATTTATTGTGTGATATATTTCCTTATCCTACTAAAACGAATTAAAACACAGTATTAAACAATTAAATACACCTAAACAGTTAGTATTTGAGACAATTGTGGAAAAAAATAAATAAGAATATACTTTTAACTAAACAAGTTATAAAGCAACATAAACAGTCACACCAGCGGGGCGGAGAGGGGGGCGATCGGGGCGATTGTTCAGGCGCCAAGATATGAGAGGGCGTCTTAATCTGAGCTTTTGCTGCACAATAATTTACTTCTCCCCCCCTTTTATTAAGTATTTTTCTTAACTAGTTTTTAGAATTCTAACACATTAGATTCAGTTCCTGCGGCCTCTTTTGATACGCAAAGATAACATGTTCAACAACTAAAATCTGTTATGATTAATAATTTCGATATGAACATAATCAGTTCTTTTCCATTGTACGCCAACTAGAGTTGTTAGCGTGAGTTTGGCGGCTTTAATAGAATGCCAATGTTCATCTTACTGTATATTGAAGTATTTCTTAATCAGCTTAATTTCTATATGTGGGGTGGGGGAGAGGGGGAGAGGGGCGCTTGCAATGATTCGCCCCGGGCGCCATCGGCTCTTCGGACGGCCCTGAGTCACACCAGGGGCCCTACAACGTAAGTAACGTTCTATTCTGGTGACGACGTTTTCTCCCTCACGAAAAGCGAGAACAACCGATAAAATAGTCGGTTCCTCCCATTTGCTCTTACCACCATTGTATCGAGTGAGTATTTTGTCTCGTTTTCTAGCGTTCCGAGAACTACTCGTGAAGCGGGAAAAGAATCGCTTCAGTCAGACTGGAGTTCTTTTTTCCTACGGCAAAAGAGGCTTGCATTTTCGTTTCCCACGGCATTTGCGGTTTCCCGTACTTATTGAGTTTTTTCGTCCACAGCAACGGGGATCCGCAACTTTTAATTCCACGGCGTTTCGGGACCCGAGGAGTTATCTCATGGCCAAACAAATTGGCAGATACATTTCTTGATATGTCATAACCAACTTTTTTTTTCTTTTGTGTTTACGCATTTTATTAATTTTATTTTTGGCTTATTTTTTTCTTTTAAAAATATTCTTTCGAAAGAATACTTTAAAATGCAAAGTGCCTTTTTGTTTGCCTTTTGTTTATTATACATCAGATTTCAAAATCTTTTCACGGTAAGTAAGCGAATAAAATTTGACAATGGTCTACTTTAAAGATTATTCCCCCCTCTCTAAATCGTTGATAATGACTCACCCTTACGGTTATGTTTCGTAAAATTAGAAATGCAGATTTGCGAAGCACGGTTGCTTTAGTTTGAAACTATAGTGACTGTTAATCTTCGTTTCCACCAAAGAATTCTCTTTTGGCATGAACTTTCATGCGCCACATATTTAGGTGGAATCTGTTTATTAATTTAAAAAAAAAAAAAAAAAAAAAAACCCTAAGCAATTGTTATATTTTTAAAAAAATAAACGATGAACTCGCTCTTGATTATCTTTGAAAAGCAAAACAAAGGGTTTTTAAGAACCATTTGACAGAATTTTTTGGTCCATAATTACCCCACTAGAAACCGTGAAAACATTATACCAATAACGCAAAAACAAATCCGTTGTTTAATGGCATTAACTCTTACGGACCAAGATTGTGGACACCTTGCCAATTTTTTAAAAACCATTAATAATCGAAATTTGTTTAAGAAAAGGCTAAAAAATTTTATACTCAATTCTACTGCAGTCAATTTAGGATAAAGTAGCATATTTGTAATATAGTATACCTGGGTTCCGTTATAAAATTAGACGTACTTTATTGCATTGTTTGTGTTTATTGTTCTTTGTATGATTATGCATTTATTTTCTTTTAATTCTATCTTATGTTATAAACAGGCTCTAAATTAAGTTCTTTTCTGAGTGGTGGGAGCTATTCAGGCTACTGTTATAGCCTTTACTCCCATCTACTCAATCAGGGATTTTCAAATAGATAGAGTGAAATATATTTAAAAGAAAAAATATATATTTAATGCAAATTTGAAGAATAATAGATAAATAATATAGCTGGGGAATTCAAAAACGATCGTTTTGAATTGACTACAATGCCCTTTCTCATTACTTCTAATGAAATAACAGTGGTCCAGCAAATCAATTTTACTAGAATAGTGTATAACTTATAACTTAACATGAAAAGTGCTGTGGGTTTTAAACTTTATTTCTTTAAATTAATTAAATGGAAAGTGTTTCGCGTTGATTTTGTACTGAGGTTACAACAAAACAATGTGTAAACATACTGCGGGAAAATAACTGAATTCAATTTGATTCGAAAAATAAAGATTGATATTTTATGAAATGTAAAATTAAAAGATATTTGATTGGTGAAAAATTTCTAAGGATCTTGAGGTCCTATTAACCAAAGTCTACTGACCAAATGTCATACCCTACTATTTATTAAGACAAAATTATATGTACAAAAATAAAGGGGGGGGGGATTGTAAAAATATTCTCAGTTATTAGAAAACGTCTACCTGTAGAGCAACGTTGCTTAACGTCGCAAAATTGAATCCAACAACATGCATGTCAAAACTATCAAAACATGTAATTTAAAGACAGAAACACCAATATGTAAACCAAGAAATGAGTCATTTCTCGCGATCGAAATTGTTAAAAAGTGTATCTATTTGCCCTCATCATAATTAATGTTTATTTAAAAACATCCATATTCGGGGAATGAGCCTAATAAAAATATGTTCGTAACACTCTATAACGAAAATATGTTCATAATATTTTGAAACCGAAAATATTTAATTTAAATTACTAACCGATTTAAACAATGCGTCAGTGTTTAATGAAAACCATGTTCCTATAATAATATTACTATCATTAAAAGTAACTTGGCTGCAATAATTCCTAGACTTCTCCTCTTGCAAAATTACGAGCATTAAATCCCACAATTGCAAAATTTCCATCACTATGCAAGTGTAAACAGTCACAATGCTTCTCTGGCCACCGCCATCTTGACTAGGAAGTACTTCTCACCTCCCGAGAAAGCCAACTCACCACCTGTCAACCGGGTGAAAACGAGAATGGTCCTTCTCGGCAGCTAAAGTCGGCAGCAAGACGTTTAGGATAGCTTCATGGTAGGCAGAATCGCCGCGTCACGGAATGTGACGTCACGTGCCGAGAAAAACCGATTTTCTCGCTAACGACTTCGTTCTAGAGATAATCATTGTAGGGCCCCAGGTGTGTGATATGCCGCGGATGTGAGAATTCGCATGCTGTGGATCAAAAATATATTAAAATAAAAATTACTATTAAAAACCGTTGGCAGGTTTAAATAGATATTTTTTGATTAAATTAAAAATCATTGTTAAATGAGTTGTTCCTTAAAGTTTTTACCTCAAAATTCGTGTGACAGAAAAGTTACACTTTTTGATGAATGACCCTTATATCGTTTTTACTCAACCACGCATCAGTTATGTGAGCTGTCTTTGTGCGAGTTTTGAGAGCATTAAATCTAGATTTTAAAGCAATAACTAGTGCGTTTCCCCAAAATTTGAGTTAGGTCACTTTCCTTTCTGGGGTGCGATATAACTTTCTTAATGCCTTTTGGTGTAGATTGGCAAATATAAGAAATAAAAAACTCTAAAGATCATTTTCTACTAGAAATTTCAAATTTGGGGATAAAATTCAGTAGCACCTCCTTTTAGGGACATCTCTGAATAAGCGACACCTCTATTTAATAGATTTTTTCTGATGTTAGTCCCTTTGAATAGGGACCACCTCCACGTATTTGCCTCTCATTAAGAGACATTCACAGGGAAATTCAATTGAATTTACTGGAATTCAAGACAGCTGAAGACAACTCCTCCACTTCTCCCCCGAATGGTAACACGACCTTTTTGGTTTTTGGTGGGAGATGTAGTGTGGGTGTTTTCCCATTTGGTTCAAAAATTTCTCCACGGGAGGCTTCCGCCCCACTGACCGGAAACACGATTGACCAATCCGGTGTCTTCCAACTCTACGTAAGGTCTGAAGGGAGGGGTTTAGGTGCTCAGACATTCAAGGCTGTTTTCAAGAGTAAATTTCTAAGCTTAACAATCTGGCGCCCTAGCTTGGCGCAATTTTTAGCACCATTCGGGGTTCAGGGCAGTGGTTGCCATTGAAAAGTTCAACGTGGTAGAGAAGAGAGCAACTGAGCCACCATTCGGGATTCCGGGGGGGGGGGGGGTCCTCCTAAGAATTTCCACGTGGTGAAACTGGTTGCACGTGCCTATGCAAATTAGGGGCAAGTTCATTGAGAGCAACCGTCAAGGTAGTAGACTAGAAATAACATTCAGCTCAAGCATCCAGTTCCAGGGAAAACCGTCGCCTCCAATTAATTTAAAAAAAACTCCTTAGTAATAAAATATTTAATTAATTTTAAGGAAAATAATAAACATTTATAGTTTATTTTCGACTGAAAAATTAATTATAATGACTTGATTAATTATTTGTTTAAACTAAAAAATCAAATGCTAATTTAAATGACAATCTACTTTATCAAAACCAATAAATAATATTTTATCACAAAAAAGCAAATAATTGCTTTTGTAAAATATCTACTTTTAGCGTTCATTGAATGATTAATCAGGAACTTGGAAGCTATTTTTTCTAAATTTTATTGAATAACAGATGTAATAATTGATAATTATGCACATTATCAGATGTGCATTTAAACAAAATTCAGCCGGAGGGGGGGGGGGAGAGGTCGTATTTGACGACTTTGCTAACTAACTTTAAAATATATTATCATCTCAAAAACCACGTTTATGGGTCTCATATGCTTCTAAGTTCTCAATATAAATTCAGTGTTATTAGACGATCGGATCAAAATATTCACTTTTGAATGTAGCAGAGAATACTTGTGCATTTAGAGATGGACACACCTGCAAAAGTCCCTCATTTGTGTTTGACTTTTTTGAAAATTTCAGTAAAAAGAAAAAAATGATCTTAAAAAAAATGTATTGTACTTTTTTGTAGAATGTGCAGACAGAAGTTTACAACTCGTATTAATTCATAAACACAAGCGTTTAGTAAGCCGCACTTACATTGTACCTCAATAATTTTATTTATATTTTAGCGCAAGGGCAAAAATTGGTGGAATGCATGGGTTCACAAATGCCATTCTTTTTTTTTTTTTTTCAAACATATAGTAACTTTTTTCAAACAAAACACTCTCTCTCTCCCACACACCAAAGCAGTTCCAGCTTCCACTTTCGGAGAGGTCATTATTAACTTATAATAGACAAAATAAAAATGAAAAAATCAGGAGAATTGCGTTACATTAAATGACTAACTATGGGCATGGTTTAGGGGTTTTTTTAAATTTAGATTGTTTTTGAACTGTGATGTTGCAGTTCTGGTTCTTGGGAAAAACTGATTATCAGAGTGTTAGAGCTTAAAAATTACAGTCTTATAGCTGTGAAATTTACATTAATTTTCAACAACGGTTCATACATTTTTCTGACATAAATTGAAATGCACTGGTTTGAGCAGTTATGGTCCCTCTAGTTTAGTAATGGCTGAGGCATACACAGAAATTTTGGAACCTGCCTAGAGATGTAAAATTTCCGGAAATTTTGAAGTGGTTTAAAAAAAAAACGGTTTTTTACCGTTTTTTTTCGGGAAAAATTGGAAAAAATGGCCTCCCTCCATGCATGCCTCTGAGTTATGGGCCAGGGCCATACTAAAAACTAAAACTGGTCATGCTAGCTGAGTTCAATTATTTTCATGAAATACACAAAACAGTATGTTAAAACTTTTATTTTTCTTGCAACATCATCAAATTTCAAGTAACCAATTCCAGCGTATTTAAATTAAAAATTGGATAAATAACCCCTATTTTTCTTAAGCACTTTTATACTTGGCCTGGTTGTCACAGAAAAATCTGAGGTCTGCTTTCGCTTATATCTCAGCAATTAAACGACTTGGAGATTTTGGGATTTCACTTAATGATTTGCTTAATTTTAAGGTACAATTTAACGCTGAAAAATTAAAATTCTAAAATAGAATTATTTTTTCGGTTAGGATGAAAAACAATCAATTTTCATGTAATACCCATTAAATGTTGAATATAAAACCCATTCTTACAAATTTTGTTGCCTTGCAACAGTGTTATTAATAGTAATCATAATGTCAATTTTCAATCAAAGCTTCTCTGGAGCAGGAATGAAATTTATTCATTGTCATTGCTTTTTTGGGGTTTTTATCCTCATCTATGCCAATAATCGATAACGAGTTTAAGTAAAAATGACATATTAGGATCTTTATCACAAAACTTGTATGTTGTGAACCATTCTTTTGCTTCTCAGCAACTAGACCACTTGGAGACTTCGAAATTTCATTAATGATTTGTTTAATTGTAAGATACAACTTAAAGCTAAATAAAGACTTCGTTTAAAAATGAAAATCTTCAATATAACAGAATTTTTTAAAGAATACTAAGCAGAAAGGACAATTATATCAGAAAGGACAAAGTATTCCTGTAGTTTTTAATTATTCCAAGAAAAAGACTTCAGTAACGAAAAAAAGTGCGCTCAAGTCATTTCAAACCAAACTTTCCCATTAAGAAAAATATGCTTGTTTCAACACTCAAATTTATCATTAAAAGCTAGATAATGATAAAACATTCTCTACGTGACTTGAGCCGTACTTTTCTTCGTTTTTGAAGCCTTTTTCTCGAAATGAAAACTACATGGATACTTAAATTGTCCTTTCTGACCCAGAATAGTTATTTTGTCCTTTTGAGGGGCACTATGAAAAGTGCTTAGTATTAAAAAAAAATCCTGTTATTAATCGCATTTTGCAAAAGCGATTTTTGACAAATTGCTTTCAAAAGGTTCATTTAACCAGGGCTGCGGAGTCGGACGGAAAATGGCAGACACCGACTCCTAGATTTTTTTTATCTATTTATTTATTATTTGTTTTTCAATCCCCTCCCCCTAATGGGAAGGGGTTAAACCTCAAAACATAGATTGAAATACTAATTCCTTTTTATGAAAATTTAGCGTTGTACCTAAGATTCTAACCTAAGATGCATACAGCGTTAGAAATTAAACTTGAATATCAAATTTTCCAATAGTTAGGATTTTAGAAGTAAGATTACTTTGAAATCCCATGCTTTAAAATAATTGAAAAGGATTAATTTGCTCTCACTATCAGCGCATAACATATAGATGTTGATCAAATCGTTTGCCTTTAATTTATGAAAGCTGTAACTTGAGAGAGAAAAAAAAAAAAACCTTTTTGCTAAGTCAAAAAACCTTTCTTGAGAGGGTGTGATCAGCCCCGGGTGACATCCATCTGGTGGGTGACGCCCTAAATTCATTTCAGAGTTCATAAAACAATAAATACTTTTTTTCTGAAAAAATTCCCCCATAAACCTTAAATTATACTTCATCTATAAAATTTTAACAAAAATAGGGCATTATACTGCGGGGAGAGGCAGGGTACATGGTACATATACGTCTGGAGCAAGTCGTACACAAAATGTGAAGGTAACATATTGTGTCATAAATAATCCTGCATTTATCTTACTCACAAATACAAACCCCAGTTGCTTAAAATATCATTACAAATTAGAATTTATTGATGTGATTTGCTGCTACTCATTGCTAACTTATAAACAATGATATCAATAAAATTGTGAAATGAAATTTGAAGCATTGTCAGATGCTTTCATTTTTTGTTATTAAGTGCAAATTGAACTTTGATTACAAAGACTGATTTTTAATAGGTTGTTTTTACAATCAATATTTAATATTTCAATAGGTGTAAAAATTAGAAATTAAAGTGCTGCAAAATTTAAAATGCAATTGCTTTTCTTAAAAAAAAAAAAAAAAACTTTAGCTGGACATTTTATGCATGAAGGTATGTTACTACATCCGTGATTTTAAGTAAAAAAAAATTAGCAGTTAATGTAAACTCGCAATAAATTAAGGTTTTACATTGATTACTAATTAACATTATGGATTTTTTTCTGGTTATAGTGTCATTTGTTATAATAGTAAAACTAATTTAATGTTTCAGAAGATTTAATAAACATTTAAAAGCAACAAGATTTAAATTTATGGTCTGTGAATTTTTTTTTA
Source organism: Uloborus diversus (assembly GCF_026930045.1). Taxonomy (NCBI): domain Eukaryota; kingdom Metazoa; phylum Arthropoda; class Arachnida; order Araneae; family Uloboridae; genus Uloborus; species Uloborus diversus. Next base: position 39,954,052 of record NC_072737.1, read on the forward strand.
AATATTTAAATTAATTTAAATGCGAAAAAAAATAATAAATAAGAATTTTAATTAATATTGTGACATGGTATTATCCTGATACTTTCATTCATTGCATAAAAAATGTTTCTTTGGGAATTTTCAAAGTTTTAAATTTGTTTACTATGCGGTTGTTGAATGTTGAAGTAAGGGAATGTGGGACAAAAAGTGAATAAGCAAAGTGAAATGGTGAAATATTTACTCTGCTTTTAGCACCACCTTTCTAGTAATATTTTAACTATATAGTAAAAAAAATGTAGCCTATTCCAGCTAAGAAAAAATAAACTCTGAAAATCATAGAATATGATAACACAAGCAATTTTCAAAATATGATTCTTATATTGTAATATTTTATTGTAAGTCGAAAATTATTTTTGGTATTATTAAATGATAAATTTCTTGTAATTAACATTTGAAATATTAATTGAGACCTAAAATTCAGTGCAACATTCATTTGGTTGATATTAAGCCTATTAGTATTTTAATTATTTTATACAGTTAGACAAGTATATGCGGGGAAAGTGAAAAGTTAATTTTGTTTAATTATTGAATCATTCATTGAATCTTTTACGTATTTTTTATTAATTACGTTATTAACATACCTTAATATAGTAATTCACTTATTTTTCATTCATACACTTATTTTCTCATTCATTTACTGTTTATTCATCACTCGTTTATTTGTTCTCATACATTAGTTAATTTAATTATTTATTCGTTTATTTCCTTTAGCACCTCTTCATTTATTCATTCAATCTTTTATTTACTGATTCCTTTGATCAAAAATATTTTTTTATAATCGAATAGAAAACTTTTCATTTCAAAAGTATTTCAATTTTCACTCTGTCCCTTGAAAAAATAAAGCGAAAATTCTTTCTTGAAAGCGAAAATTCGCCGCCGAAAATGAAAAATACTATTACAATGCAAGTTTTATTATAAAATACAATGTTCTTCCATGTACTGTAATTTTCAAAACAAATTTCCAATTCGTTCATTTTGAAAAAGCTCAGTCAGCTTAACCATTTCACTTTGCCCCACATTTCCCTACTCTGCCAAAACAAATAATCGGTTTGTCTGCCGATATACAGTATACGAATACCAAGTATTCCGTGCATCTCTAAAAAAAAATAAAGAAAGAAAGAATACGGGATTGCTTTTTTAAAAACTAATGTAAAGTTTGTTACAGTTTTATTTTATTTTTATCCTCATTCCGGCAACTTTATCAAAATAAGTTTTTCATTTATGTTTTTCCTTTATTTATCCTTGTTGATTTCTAGCTGCTTTTTTTCATTGTGCTGTACTCTAATTTTATAATCTGTACACAGGCTGCAAATTTTTGATAATTTCGATAATTTTGTAACCTTCTCTAGGGGAAAATCATTGTGTTTTATTAAAAATAAAATGGTATTTATAACCAGTTGATCATTCATTTGTCACTAAAATAATTTTAATTCACTTAAGACATTAATTATGCAATTACTTCATTATTATTTGGAAATTTAAAGCTTAAAATATAATTGTGTCGATTTTTTTTTTAATTTCCATTAATTATGCAATTACTTCATTATTATTTGGAAATTTAAAGCTTAAAATATAATTGTGTCGATTTTTTTTTTAATTTCCTAGGTTGGCAATAAATACTTTCATTGTCAATTTGAGCGAGAAAAGTAAAACACGTGAAATTTTCGCCACAGTAATACGAGTCTTGTGACTTTCCATCGCCGTCCAACAAAGAAACCCTGAACAACAGCTGACTTGATTGAAATTTTGACAACACAAAATACAGTAACACCATCCAAATCAACATTTTGTGTATATAATTAAGGTTGATTGCAATTTGAAGAAAAATACATAAATGATTTTTTTAAGTACAATTTTGAAGCGAAAATGGTGTTACTTCAAAAACACAAATAATAAGCATAATTAATTACAAAATGATTAAAAGTGTTATTTAACATTTTAGAAACAACATATTTTTCAAAAATCAATCTTGATTTGAGATAAGAATGATTAAAAATATACTGGTGCAGTAACAAAGTCGTGATCAGTATAGAATGTCATAATTGGTTATATGGTCATAATCAGTAAACTGTTGGCTTTAGTAAATTGGTGGAAAACATAACTCGTCTTTTTTTTTTTTCTTTTTTTGAATTTCATTAAAGTAAGTTTAAGAGGAAAACAAAAATAACAATACCTGTTTACAAAAAATTAAAATTCTCAGACCCTAAATATTTATTTTTCTTTATTTCAGTGAGGGGAAAAATTAAGATTTGTGCTTGTAAATAAAATTGAGAAGGTTTTGAACATTTTTAAAAGCATTTTTATCAATAAAACAGTAGGTTTTCCAGTTTGAGTCTGTAGTAGAGGGGGAAAATTTAAGATGTGTGTTTGGAAGGCTTGAGTAAACCTACAATAGAAAAGAAAATGTTTGTAGTCTCCAATTTCTCCACAGATGCAATCTGGAGAGTTGAGAAGTGTTCTTTTAAAAAAGTAAGAATGAGTTAATCCATGATTGGTAAGAAATTGATTGAAATTGGTGTTAAACAACCTGCTAAAAGAAACATTCGGGAGGATTTCAAAAGTCTATCTTGCGTTTTCTTCATTATTCTAGTAGTCTTGTCAATCAGCAAGAAGGGTATTGCTGAGGATAGTTTTAAGAACTTTAATTGGAATTGGAACATGAAAGTTAGTAGGAAAGGAAGTGGCCTGTTTACTGGAATTCAAGGTTTACTTTTTGTCCAAAGTTTAACTGCTATAAGTTTCTCTTGACATAAACGTGCAAAGAAACAAATATGTATTCTGAAATTCTCGCGGAGGACTTAGATTCATGCTTTTCCCTCTCATCAATTTCTTTATATGGGCTCAGCCTCGAGTGATAGTGCGCCGCCCATGACAAGCTTCGTACAGAAAACTTGAAATGTGAGCACACAGTTCGTGGCTTTGTATTACATGGTAAATTACATGACATCAAACAAATCCATGTCACATTAAGTAAAAATTGCAATTAATGAAAATCAGCTACAAAAGTTCGATAAACTTTAAATTCTTAATTTTTTTTCAATTTTAATAATTTTGAATTTTAGTATATAAAAAATATTTTTAATACCTAACCTTAAATGTTATTAGCTTACGCTTATTATGGAATTATACTGAGTAAAATACACAGCATGCATCAGCACAGCATGCTTCTACCCCTGAAGAAGGGATACCTCTATTTAAGGGAAAAGATGTCCCTGATATAGAGGTATCCCTCCCCCCCCCCCCCGACGATATATAGAATTCACCTTATTGAGTGGTTCTCTATATTATGGTCTCTGATTCCACTATATGTTGTTTTCTATCTATCGTATCAAGAACAAATTAAAAAAGATATGCGTGCTTTTTCCATTAAAATCTGTTAAACCTCTATTTTAAAAATGTGTAAATTACTGCTTTAAGTTTAAACGCGTACTTGAAAGATCAATATTGTTTCAGAAAATAAAAGTGTTCAGGATTATTATTATTTTCTCTCCAAATTATGATTCACTCTACAAGATTTCGGCATAAATCATTCAAGTTTTTATCTGAACTTCTTTCTTGCTTGTGGTTTTTCTCAGGGGAAACCAAGGTAGAAAACTTTCGAAAAACTCATTGTTTGTGTTACGGGTATCAAGGTGGTACTTTAGAATATGAATCCTGTTTTTTGTTTGTTCATTTGGTTAAACTCAATTATGTCAATGGAATGAACCATACAAAAAAATGGTGTAAAGTGACAGCGCATTGTCCGTCTACGGTTGCTAAAATTGGCAAACGTCCAGTTAAGACGAGTCTATCTGAATGAGGGGGGGGGGGGAATAAAAACTTGATGCGCATTTTCGCTCATTTCAGTGTGACTCTGCTTAATTTAGAGGCTAACACATCTGCTAAAGTTGGTATCATTGAAAACAGATCCATGTGTTCAAGATGGTGTCAAAATTGGCATCACTAAAACTTGCTTCCATTTCCACCTGTAAACCGGATGTTTGTCTTTTTCCTTTCATCGGTGGTTAGACTGTAGTAATATGCAGCCAATTGCGTAGCCAAAAGCTATAGGGGTGTTACAACCCCCCACGAAGCTCAAAATTATATGTATCAGCACATATGCAAAGGCCTGAAATTGCGGTTTTCGGCCTTTAATTTCAAAAATGTCATAGGAGCCTACCCCCTCCCCATGACAAAATTTCTCGCTACGCCCCAGGATGCAGCCTAGATAAAAATAAATATATGTTTATTTCAAAAGAAAAGTTGATTTATAATAGATTTCATTATGAAATAAAAAAACTCATAGGAGAGAAAAAAAATCCAGCAAAGATTTGAACAGTAACTATGATAAACAAAATGTTTGTTAAAACAGCAGCAAACGTGAACGCATTTTCGATCGACACAATTTTTCAGAGGAACTGAATTATTCGACATGAACGGTGAATTATTAATGTGGAATATCTGAAAGGGGGGAGGGGGGCTACGAGCAGAGTAAAATCTTCGCTTCTCTGTTGTGTGCTTCTTCGCAAAAAGACCAAATATTGGCAAAAAAAGTTGAACATTCTCTTAGTGCATGAAAACTTAATCAGCTGTTTTCGCATCTGAAACAATCATAAACTGTCATAATAATTCAAAGACACGTGTAATGGGTGGAATCATTAAAAAAATTCTCAGCACTTATTCATAAGCAACAACTTAACCTACTAACCGAGTCTCATCGCTCAGGTTCAAGGTAGCAGTTTTCACTTTTCTCTCTGTACGCATTGCTGAATAAACAATGCAGCTGACGAGATTTATGTTGTCTCAGGGGCACGAGTGCAGCCCAATTTCTAGGAAACGATCTGATGTAAATATTATTTGATAGCTAAAAATTGTACAGAAAATATTTGAGAAACTTTCACAGCTCTGCCGATTTTTTTTTCTGACTCTGGCGAAGGAGTGCGAAAGAGACTCCTTTCACCGTCCCCTCCCCTCTCCTCACCCTGACAAAATTCTTTAAGAAGTAAACGTTTTTGAAAGTGAAGCTTTTTATGCGACGGCTTTGAAATTCTGTTCGGCAAACTTTTTGTGTGATTGAAGTGAAGAAGTTGTTTTTAAACTCTTGCCAAAAACAATGAAAACTAATAGTAATTATAAAGTTAATTATTAATGGAATAAAAAGTTTAAAAGTACCATGTTTTTCTAACGAACTAAAAAGTATAAAATAATTTCTGAGCTTCGTGTGATTTAAAGTCCTATACAGTTTCAGAACTTTTTACAGACTGTCTGCAAAATTCATGATTGTGAGTTTTCAATAGCTATTAAAATACTTGTGACCTTTTCAAGAAAAAATATGGGGCGCACGCAGCAGACAATTGGTGCATTTATAATTTAACTAACAATTTTATCGTTCTGCAGATAGAATAAAATGAGGTGTAAGTTTTATCATTGATTAACTTTCTTTACACTTAGTTATATATTGTACATGCGCCCCATGTTTTTCCTTTTAAAGCTCACAGGTATTATCATTTTAAATCAAATTAGCTTTCTCTCATTATTTTGGTGGTGAAAACATATTCGGACATTTAAATGTTGGTACCATACTCAAGAACGATTTTTTCTGTGTATGATGGAATTTGTTTCGGAACTTCAAAGCTGTGTAGAACTGGAATTATAACCTTTCTTTAGCAAATTTCAAATACAATTATAGTGCTTTTACGCGATTTAGTGATTGGCAAAAGATTAGAAAAATACCAATAATTTGAAAATTTTATTTATTGCTTTTTACTTGTTAACAAATAAATTACTCACAAGCTTTTTAAAAGGATTTTCAATTTTCGCTCTTGATCCTTCTGCTTTTGAGGATTGCAAAACTTAGTAGTAGCGACTGTACGTAAATGTCAGGATTTTATTAAAAAAAAAAAATAAAAAAAAAAGAGAGAGAGAGAAAGTTTCGTTATGGCCCCAAGATACTAATTATAGTATTATTTCAATTATTAGCATAAAACTTGTAGAAAACTCACAAAAGTAATGTTTAGTTATCAAAAATCCAACAATGAAACTAGCGCCGCGGCATATAATCTGATAATGTGTTTTGGCAATGTTTAACATGCAGGGAAATGCTTTATTTTGACAGGGCTGACCTGGATCCGGTAACTTAACTGTTTGACGGGTAAGACTGTCATTTCAGGGGAGTGAAGAAACGAAAAAGTGGTTAACAATGAGCGCTATCTACTGGAGTTTAGGGTTCATTCACTGGAGTTAGGGTTAAAATTTTAACGATCACAATATCACCAAACAGGCAATTGATACGTTCAAATGTAGAAGCAATTTTCACTCGTCATATCTTGATGGGCGACTTTCTAGTTTAGAAATAATTACAAAATAATTTTGTACTAATGTATAACACTTGAGGAATTTTCCTTTAATTTGGAGTCAATCGATGCAATAACGCTATTAAAATGTAAGGCATTATGAATCAAAGCTATCTTTAATGACTGTAATGTAACAAACTAAAGATACCATCAGTTTCGTTAGGAAAAAAAAACAATGTCAAAGCAACTTAAGTATGCCCTGACTGGCGAAAAATCTGACCCTTTCAAGGGTAAAAAAATACTTCAAAAATTTTGAACGCCTATTTCAATGAAACAGAAAGGTCTGACTCATGCTCGTATAAAAGACAACTTGTTGCAACTTTGGCTTGAGAAACAAAATAATGATAACTTGCGATTTTCTCCATCATTGTAGCCTCTTACCGTGTCCGAGGCACACCCACGACATAATACGCCGTCCGACCTACTGACCGTCATAAGCCTCTGGTCAAGGAACCGTTTCGCAGATGCTATCTTTAAACGATGCTGTCAGGATTGATTGATAGAGAGCGTATTAGCGTTAATTTTGATACGTAAATGTCCTGATGTTAAACGGTAAACGGCTTTTTTTTTACTTTTTCCTCTTTTGAAAAATAATAGTAGCGGAATGTGGGGCAAAGTGAAGTAGTCAAGATAAGTATTTTCAAAATGAACAAACTAGAAATTTGTTTTGAAAATTACAGTGTACTAAAACTTGCATTGAAACATGATTTTTACTTTCTTCTATATCTAATACATAGAAGAAAGTATTGGATTCGTGCAAATTTTCGAATTTCGAATTTTGACGGATTCGAACGTTTTGAGGTGTGCTGAGTCCATTTCGACTATTTTTGGAAAATGTCTGTCTGTCTGTGTGTGTGTATGTATGTGTGTGTGTATGTATGTGTGTGTATATGTGTGTGTGTATGTGTGTGTGTCACGTCTGTGTGTGACCAGTTTTTTGTGGCCGCGCTACAGCAAAAACTACCGCATGAAATCAAACGAAACTTGGTACACATATGTGCCCCTATGTGAACTTGTGCCCATTGGTTTTTGGCGCGAATTCCTCCAAGGGGGGTGGAGCAATGGGACGTTTTTTGAGTTACGCGTGATTGCTATTCCTCAGGAAGTAACTGGCGGAATCAAACAAAATTTGGTCCATATGTTGCCATTAACAAGAACAGGTGCTGATTCATTTTTGGTGTCAATAACTCAAACGGGGGTTGAGCTGTAGAACGTTTTTCGTCGTCAATTGTGCCTGCTGTATCTCAAGAAATAATGAACGGAATGAAAGAAAAATTTGTCGGCAAGTACCCCTTAGTGGGTATAAGAGCTGATTTTATTTTGGTGTCAACAGCTAAAAAGGGGGTAGCGCAATCGCCCGTTCTTTTTTTCCATTGTGAGTGCCCTATCTCAAGAAGTAATGCTACGTTCTGGTTGAAATTTGGAATATATGTGAATCTATATGTAAACAGGCTTTGGTTCAACTTTGGCGCCAATCGCGCCAAGAGGTGCTGATTTATTTTTATTATTATTATTTTTTAGCGAATAAAAATAGTTTTATTAATGCAACAATAAGAAAGATAAATCGTAATAGATTGTCGTCTGCGTATTTCTCGTGATTTTAATTGTATGGAAATGATCAGAAATATTATCTCAATGATTTAAAATTTTTAACTGTTGCCATCTTATATTTGTTAACAAATAAAATATTTGTAATTAATTCAAGCAAGGCTTTTAAAATAACTTTCAATTTTCGCTCTTTGCTTTGCTTTTGCAATAATTCAGACATTGGGATGGTCGTCAAGTTTTTGCATGTGTAATTTCGTTTTTGTTGGGAATATTGCTTCCTCGTCAAGCATGGGGAGGGATCAGAAAAAAAAAGAAAAATATAGAAGAAAGTTTCGTGATGGCCACAACATACTAGTTCATTTTTGGCAGTAATGTGGAAGATTTTCACTTTCTTTTAAAGTGAAAAATTAAATTTTTTTCCAAAGAAATATTTTTTATTCGATTATAAAAAATATTTTTGGTCAAACGAATCGGTAAAAAAAGGTTGATTGAATAAATTAAAAGATAATGAAATCTAAACTAATAATTAAATAAATGAATTAATACACGAAGAAAAATAAAAAGTGAATAATCGAAACAATGAATTGAAAGTAAGCGAATGAATGAATAAGTTAATTACTAAATGAAGAAATGTAAATGAATTAATTGATGAATGAATACATAAATGATTTAGTAAATGATTTTAAGAGAGTAGTCGAAATAAATTATTTCACTTTGTCCCATCCACTTTTTCCCGCATGCACTGTGCTAATTGTACAAAACATTTAAAATACAAATTAGCTTGATGTTAGCTAAATAAATATTGGGGCGAATTTTAGACGGTCTTAATTGATATTTGAAACGTTAATGACAAGAACTTCATCATTTTATAATAACCAAATAATTTTTCACTCACAACAAAATATTACAATTTGAGTATCAATTTTTTAAAACTGCCTGTATTATCATATTTGATTTTCAGAGATAATTCAGTTGGAATTTTTGACTGCAATAGACTACATGTGTTACTTCATTGTTAAAATACTACTTGATAATTTGCGCTGCCGGCGTTAAAAGCAGATTAAACATTTCACACTTTCACTTTGCTCCTCTATTTCACTTTGCTCCACATTCTACTTCTTTAAGGGAACTGGATAATAATGCCAAGAAAAGCAATGTAGTGCTAATTGATGCGAAATGGTATTAGCATCTCTTTAATTATTTCCATGTGTTTCAATTTCTCATCGGCCCAAAATACTCTTTAAGTGGTATCTTTAAATTGCCCGACAGCAATTCCGCACGTACAGGGGTTGATGAATTCCACGCTAGTTTTTTACTTCCTTTTACAAAAAAGGAAGTACACTGCTCGACATTGAAAATGCAACACCAAGAAGGAGTGTTCAGAAATTTATGCACATTTAAGAGCAGACGTACATCACTGAGTTATGTAAATGATGTGAAATGCGCAGCTCTCCGACGCACGTGAAGTAAGATATAGGGGAAGGAACTTGCAGAATGGGCAATATTCGTTTCGTTATTTCTGACTGGAGAATTATCGTAGAAATTTTGTTTTTGTTTTGGAGGATACGTGTAACACAAGAGAATGCCAGGCTGCCGTCAACGAAGGCACTTTCAGCAGATAGACGATTTTACGAGGGGTATGGTGATCGGACTGAGAAGGGGAGGTTGGTCCGTACGTCAAATCGCAGCTGATACCCACATGGATGCGAGCACAGTGCATCGGCAGTGCCGAAGATGGTTGGAACAACGAAATGTGGCAAGATTGAGGGGTACAGGGGCAGCCAGAGTGACGTCAGAACGTGTGGATCGACGCATCCACCGACCAACTGTAGCAGACACACAAGTCACTTGTTCCTCGATTCTGCAGCTGGTGCAAGATACCCTGAATGTTCCCGTGTCAACCAGAATAATTTCCCGTCGTTTGGTCGCACGAGGTCTGCAATCACGGCGCTAAGAAGTCTGCCATCGACCCCACAACATAGACAGCAACGTTTAGTACGGTGCTGGACTAGAGCGACGTGGATGACAGAATGGCGAAATGTCGTGTTCTCAGATGAATCCCGCTTCTGTTTATCCAGTGATAGTTTCTGCATACGTGTGTGGTGTCGACGTGGAGACAAATCTAATCCGGCAGTAACTGTGGAACGTCCCACCGCACGACAACGTGGCATAATGGTTTGGGGCGCAATTGCGTACAATTCCATATCACCTTTAATTCGTATTCAAGGCACTATGACGGCCCAACGATACTTGGATAATGTGCTGCGGCCGGTGGCAATCCCTTACCTTCAAGGGCTACCTAATGCAATTTTTCAGCAGGATAACGCCCGACCACACAGTGTTTGAATCTGTCAACATGCTCACCAAGGCACACAGATGCTTTCCTCGCCACCATATTTTCCTGATCTGTCAATAATCGAACATGTGTGGGATGTAATTAGACGCAGTTTGCGGACTCTGTCCCTGTCTCGTTCAGAAGACAAACTGTGGCAAATGGTTGAAAGGGAATGGAGAGTCATCCCCCTGGACACCATCCGCACCCTTATTGACTCTATGCCTAGACGTGTTTCTTCGTGTATCGATGTCCGCGGTGGTCCTACATCCTACTGAGCCGTCGCCGTTCTCGCTTTGTATTCTGCCTATCATTTTGAAATTAAGATAATTTATTATTCCTTGCTGTCTCTGTCTTTTTTCCTAATTTCATCACTTTCTGACCACTCCTTCTTGGTGTTGCATTTTCAATGTCGAGTAGTGTATTATAATCGCGAAACGTTTTCCACTCAAATATTTCGGCCAATTTCCATTTTACTCATCCGCGAATGAGTGTTGGTTCGTTTTTTCGGGCCCAACCGCTCGTGCATATGTACCTAAGAATGTATAGACGGCCGAAATATTCATTTAGAAGATCCCCGAGTTAAATATCACGAGTTTTCTCGTGACGTCTTTTCGTGACCTTTATCAATGGAATATTCTTAAAAATTTAAACCAAGAATATTTATCAAAAAAGTAAATGAACAAAAAGGACTGTGAGAAGCAAAGGTATATAAGTGGACATTTTCAAGTTTTGTGTAAAACGACTTTAAAAATAAGCTCCTAGGTAGGTTTTCATTGATTTTTTTATTCTAAATCGTACAGCAGCACCTACCAGGGCTACAAGTACTATCTCGTGCCTCAAAACAGATGAGGGGTCCAGTTACCACTTGTATTGGTTCTTTCCAAATTTTTAATTTTGCAACTTACATCCCTTTGCTTCTCACTGCCTCAAATAATGAAATGAAAGATTGTAAATAGCGACTGAAAACTTGAGATGAAAGAGTTAAATTAAGCGTAGCAGTTCAAAACTATGAAAAATATATTCTTACACTCATACAACGATGCTGTTATGGTGAAGCTAACAAAAATGAACACTACTAATATTAATACCAAAGTTATTTTTGTTTTGTGTATGTTCTTTCCCTAAGGAAAACGACTATCACTAACAGCTCACTCAAGATCGAGTCCAGGAAAAGTCAACCCGTTACACTTTTTTCACAAACGCATCGCCGGTTTCCTGTGTGAGAAGTTGCGCTTCAGTTCTTTCATGAACAAGGGCGTTAAAACAAGGAAATCAGGGACAACGTTGTTGATACGGGTAGGCATAGGGCACAAGTACAAAACTAGAGTTCAGCGATAGTTCTAGTTTTCCTTATTTACACTTTCTGCGTCATAGAACACAAGAGGAAACTTCTAATTCTTTCCAGATCAATCTTCTTACGTCATTCTAATAAAACGATTGTCATTTAGTTTATATGACAACAAGAGAAGTTTCAGAACAGCAACTCAAAACTGATATATCTCTAAATGATTAGGGAAGTGTTTATAAAATATAATTCATCGTAAACAACTGAGTTTTATTTCCGTCAATTTCATGATTTCAAATACGGGTTGAAAATGCAAAATCCGTGAGAAAGAAAAATGTAAAATAGGTCGAAGTTACCGGTTGACCCGGCGGTTGATCTCATGACGGTGACGTCAGTGGGTTGGTGAAGTGAGTGTCCGTAGAATGTCTTCATATACGATCGGCTAACCGATCCCGGTGGAATACTTCTGGTTTGTCTCCGAATCTGGTTTTATCGAATAATAAATACGAACATCCACAGAATAGAGAAATTATACAACGTTATCAAAAAAGAAAGAAGAAAAAAACAGTATTACACTACTGTATCCAAATTTGCCGATTCATCAGACAAAATTTGTGGAACAAGGAAATTTGAGAGGTCACTGTGACCTCCCATTTGGACTCCTCTGACTAAGGATGAGTTTCAAGCAGTTCAAAAGCATATTGGTGAGAAACGTATTACGGAGAAACACTATTGTTGTATCGTTGAATTTGCATTAAGTCTCACAGTAGAAAATATTCGGACTTTGTTATCTTATGAATATATAGGGTGTTCCATTTTAACCTGCAAGACCTTTATTTTCGCAACCGTTAGTCCTAGATGTATACTTCCATTTGCAAAAATGTTCAAAATCAGAGGCAGAGTTAAAATATTCAAAAGTTTGAGGCAAAAATAAAAATGAGTCAAAAAACTACAAAATTTAACATTTAATACGGGCCACATGTCCCTTAACTTAAATTTAGGGAAATTTTCTCCATTGAAAAATCATTCCAACATAAAAAGGTTGACATCAGTACGACCAATACTCACCGAGCTATGAAATGCAGCGTTTCGTGACTTACACCACTTTACACTCGCCATCAATAACACCTTTTCGGGGAAAAGATAGCAGTTAACAAAGGTTTAAAATTATATGTGTGCATATAGTGTGATTTTTCAAATTGTTTGAAGTTTTGTAGTGTGCTTTTGCGTATCATGGCATAACATTTGCACTTATTTTGGAATGGCAATGAAAAATATAAATACTTATTTTATTTACTTCGACAACTCGACATTCCTCTGAAAGGGCGATAAGTTCCAATCTCGTCTTTTGTATGGTCCCTTAACACTTTAAACTGGAATATCTCCTTGAGTTTTGGTCACACAAATGTCAAGTTTTTTGTGTCAGTAATAGTTTTCAATAGGGATTATTTCTTTAAATATTAGCTAGGGGACCTAGAGTCCGTATAAAAAGTTAAATTTCGTATTTTTTGACTCATTTTTATTTTTGCTTCAAATTTTCAATATCTTAACTCTGCATCTGATTTTGAACATTTTTGCAATTGGAAGTATACATCTAGGACTAACGGTTGCGAAAATAAAGGTCTTGAAGGTTAAAACGGAACACCCTGTATAGGCATATTTAGATAATAATATTTATTCTAAATTTTGTGAGTTTTTGTCATCAAGTGATTGGTTTTTCTGAGGGACAGAGTTAAGTAGCTCTAGCACCAAATTCAGCGCCAGCACGGGTGACAATGATTTGTTGGAACAGCTTTCAATATATATCTGTGTCATGTACGAAATTTACCGTGGCGAGACCAGGTGAAATGACTTTCTCCGAATAACCAGTATACAACAATACCTCTTTTGGCCGTGGAGGCGTTGGCAGTTCGGAGGAGATCGGGTTACGAACTCACAGACAGACGTGCATATATTTTAATGATTTACTATATTGAAATCCAAGCGTATCTATCCATATATATATATATATATATATATATATATATATATATATATATATACATATAATATATACATATAAAACATGAGATACACTTTAAATATAAATTCAAAGACATTGAAAGAAAAATGAAAGAATAAATACTAAAGTGTACTGTTATGCCAGCGCAAAGCTGCTAAAAACAAAAAAAAGTACAAACATATTCATGAATAGACAATCAAAATAAATTGGAAAAAATGCAAAAGGCAAGAACAAAAAAACACCAAAGTGAATAAAGGTGAACCAGGGACCGACACTTTCTCAAGGGGAGGACCGGTCCCTATTTTTTCTGCAATAATTATTATTGCAGTAAGGCCACCTAAGCTATGAAGGTCTGTTGGGATTTATCCTGAAAATTTCTGCTGTAATTTCCGATCCAGTATTTTTATTTGCTTTCGAGGATTTTTTCAACTCCAGGATTTTTTCAACTCCAGGATCTTTTCAACTCCAGGATCTTTTCAACTCCAGGATTTTTTCAACTCCAGGATTTTTTCAACTCCAGGATTTTTTCAACTCCAGGATTTTTTCAACTCCAGGATTTTTTCAACTCCAGGATTTTTTCAACTCCAGGATTTTTTCAACTCCAGGATTTTTTCAACTCCAGGATTTTTTCAACTCCAGGATTTTTTCAACTCCAGGATTTTTTCAACTCCAGGATTTTTTCAACTCCAGGATTTTTTCAACTCCAGGATTTTTTCAACTCCAGGATTTTTTCAACTCCAGGATTTTTTCAACTCCAGGATTTTTTCAACTCCAGGATTTTTTCAACTCCAGGATTTTTTCAACTCCAGGATTTTTTCAACTCCAGGATTTTTTCAACTCCAGGATTTTTTCAACTCCAGGATTTTTTCAACTCCAGGATTTTTTCAACTCCAGGATTTTTTCAACTCCAGGATTTTTCAACTCCATGTTTTTCAATTCCATGTTCTTAACTGGAAACTTCTAACCATGTTCCGTGTCTTAACTGCATTTTTGCCTGGCACGTGCAAGTCATTTCTTTTTCAGGGTCTACATTCTGATTGCTACTTCCTTTTGAAGGTTCGCCTGAATACTTTTTCGTTCTTTAATTTTCAGGTATGTTTTCATGTCCTATTTTCCTCCAGGGCTCTCAGGGAGGGTAGCAAGTTATTGGGACCTTCCCTCTTGCAAAACAGAAAGGGCTTAGTGAACTTAGGGACCTATCCTCCCCTTGAGAAAGTGTCGGTCCCTGATTCACCTTTTTTCATTTTGTTGCTTTTATGTTCTTGCTTTTTGCATTTTCCAATTTATTTTGATTTTCTATTCATGAATATATTATATGTATATATGTGTGTGTATGTATGTATGTCGTCTTAACTCTTTGAGAACGATAGTAATGTGAGGTTCGAACCAGGTATCAAAAGATTCGTGATTTTCAAGGGAACCTCATAAGCACAATCTCATCTTTGTACGACTTTTATTAGCGAAAATATTAGTTTAAAAATGTCTGTGCCACGGTAAACTAGTATGTTGTGGCCATCACGAAACTTTCTTCTATATTTTTCCTTTTTCTGATCCCTCCCCATGCTTGACGAGGAAGCAATATTCCTAACAGAAACAAAATTACACATGCAAAAACTTGACGACCATCCCAATGTCTGAATTATTGTAAAAACAAAACAAAGAGCGAAAATTGAAAGTTACTTTAAAAGCCTTACTTGAATTAATTACAAATATTTTATTTGTTAACAAATATAAGATGGCAACAGTTAAAAATTTTAAATCATTGAGATAATATTTCTGATCATTTCCATACAATTAAAATCACGAGAAATACGCAGACGACAATCTATTACGATTTATCTTTCTTATTGTTGCATTAATAAAACTATTTTTATTCGCAAAAAAAAAAAAAAAAAAAATCAACACCTCTTGGAGCGATTGGAGTCAAAATTGAACCAAAGCCTGTTTACGTATGGATTCACATATATTCCAAATTTCAACCAGAACGTAGCATTACTTCTTGAGATAAGGCACTCACAATGGAAAAAAAAGAACGGGCGATTGCGCTACCCCCTTTTTAGCTGTTGACACCAAAATAAAATCAGCTCTTATACCCACTAAGGGCTACTTGTCAAAAAATTTTTGTTTGATTCCGTTCGTTATTTCTTGAGATACAGCAGTCACAATTGACGACAAAAAACGTTTTATAGCTCAACCCCCCTTTGAGTTATTGACACCAAAATTGAATCAGCACCTGCTCCTGTTAATGGCAACATATGGACCAAATTTTGTTTGATTCCGCCAGTTACTTCCTGAGGAATAGCAAGCACGCGTAACTCAAAAAACGTCCCATTGCTCCACCCCCCTTGGAGGAATTCGCGCCAAAAACCAATGGGCACAAGTTCACATACGGGCACATATGTGTACCAAATTTCGTTCGATTTCATGCGGTAGTTTTTGCTGTAGAGCGGCCACAAAAAACTGGTCACACACAGACGTGACACACATACATACACACACACATACATACATACACACACACATACATACATACACACACACACACAGACAGACAGACATTTTCCAAAAATAGTCGAAATGAACTCAGCACACCTCAAAACGTTCGAATCCGTCAAAATTCGAAATTCGAAAATTTGCACGAATCCAATACTTTCTTCTATATATTAGATATAGAAGAAAGTAAAAAGTGGATGCTGCTGATTAATTAATGTACTGCCGCCGGGAGCAAGAAGGGGGTAAAGCCCTTGAAGTATACCGTGGAAGGCGGGGAACACCAACCCGACGCAGGTGACAAGTACAGAATCTAATTGGATACATTTCTTAATTCTGTAATTATTTTATATTGCAGGAATTTTTCTTCAGTTTTGTTCCGTAAAATGCAATTACACTAAAAAAAAAACATGAGTGGAACAGTTAAAAAAGAGAGACATTCTTGATCAGGGTTTTCCTGAGCGCTGTAGTAAATTGGTTTCCTTTCTTCTTTTAGGGTTTAGCTCATACTGAAAGCGAACGCGCAAGTCTCGGAATCAAAGGATTATTACCAGCAGCTGTGAGGCCAGTCACTTTGCAAGTGGAAGCTGTTTTAAACAATTTGAAAAGGTACGGGGACGATCTCAGCTGTTATCTTTTCCTCAGAGAACTACAGGTTAGTGAGCTTACACTGTTTACGTATGAAGGGTTTAAGACCGAAACCACTTCCAGTCCACAGAAATCAATTTATGAAAACTAGAAGGTTTGAAAGGGGTGCGATTCTTCCCCAGGAATGCCTTCGTTTTGGTTAATTATACATATTACTAATATTGTTTAACGTAGAAAATAATGTCATGTCATCAATGTTTTGTTAATATTAAATTGTACCTGTTTCGTCAGTAGTGGACAAGTGGTATTTTTCCTGAACCCTTCATAATTATTCTATTCATTAATGTATGGGAATATTTCAAGTCACTTTATGGGTTAAATTTTAAAGCATGTTTTGAAATGTGTAATCGATAAGCAAAATTAACAGCAGGATTTAAGAAAATGTTGTTACAACTTGCTTTTTACTAAGAGCTGATGCCAAGCAATAATAGTTCTTCGTTGGATTTCTTTTTCCAATTATATATTTAGATATTATTGTGTGTTACGTGTGAAATGTACACAATTTCTGTACGTGTAATGCAGCATTCTATTTTAAGCCACTTTCACCATAACTGTATCTTTAAAAATGTAATCATCAGGATTTGTCTAAATTATGCTTTCATAGAGGGAAATTCTGACATAATATAAGGACAAAATATTGAAGAAAGGATTTTAAAAACTTTTTTTTGTGATTTGAGAAAGTTTTTAAAATTTTGAGCTATCTCTTCCTTGCAGTGCGGTTTTCAATTGTTCCTTATTGAATCTTACTAAAACAACTTTTATCTCCATTTACATGTGAAGCAAAACTCATATACAAGTGTAGAAACACGGTTAAAAAACTAAATTTTGTCGTGGGTGGAGGGGTGTTATCTATGTTAGTTATTGGTTGTTAAATTGTATAGGGTCTGGTGGGGGAAAGTGGTCAATGGGGTAAAGTGGTTATATATCAAATAAATGGCTATAACTTGGAAATAAATGTTCGAATGAATGTGAAAATTTTATTTTAGGATAGGGCAGTTAGAAACTATATTTTGAATACAAAATTTCACAATTGGCAAAATTTTATTTGGTAAAATAAAATATTTTGTGTGAATATGAAAAATTTTAAAATCTAAACACCTCTTTTAACTTCCCAGGGAAATTTTGTTTGTTAGAATTATGAACAGTTTGACTGTACAGGAAGCTTCCTACATGTCTCAAGAACTCTTACTCATTAGCAGTTAGCTAAATCTATTTCGGATAATTTTTTAGAACAATTTAAGTAAGATGGGGTAAAGTGGTCATAAAATTAGGCTTAAAGAATATTGTCCTTCTAAAGTCACTTAATATTTAATCATGAGGTAGACATAAATGAAATATTAATTTAACTTAATCTGTGTTGTTTTTACAGTAAACAGGGTTAAATATACGAGTATATACGTATGCATACGCATATACTCGTGTATATACGTATTCACATAAATGCCCCAAAAAACGCGTAATATATGGGTATCTGCAAGTATTTTTTATCCATTCAACTATAACATGTATATACCCGCTTGTACTCGTATATATACGAGCACTTATATACTCAGGTAGACACGTATATACGCGTACGTGCTCGAAACTCGAGTAGACACTTACACACAAGCATATGATATACATGTATACAGGGTGAGTTTAAAAACTTATGCAAATTCTTAAAAGTTGTAAGAGAGATGGCGAAGAAGTAAGAATCATAAGAAACATATGGTCACAAACACAACGCTGACGCGCTACATGCACGAATAGACAGAAACTGAGGGATGCAAAACAGATCACAAATTTATTACACAAACATAATTTTAC
The DNA here is from genome assembly GCF_026930045.1 of Uloborus diversus. NCBI lineage: Eukaryota > Metazoa > Arthropoda > Arachnida > Araneae > Uloboridae > Uloborus > Uloborus diversus. Next base: position 39,972,537 of record NC_072737.1, read on the forward strand.
ACAACATTTTAGGTCTTAAAAAAGTTCTAAAGTGATTGATGAAACTTGTGGCCGGCTGCTGTAATACGTGCGTCGCAATCACAAAGCACTCTCTGTTGCAATAATGGGACTTTTTAAAAACTTTCATCAGTCGTTGTGCCTTTGTTGCGATGCGTGTATTAGAGCTACAACAGGCTGTAACTTTTAACATCTGCTCTAATTATTTCTTAAAAACTAAAATGTTGGATGAAATAATCTTTGTGTAACAAATTTGTGCCCTGTTTTGCATCTATCAGTTTCTGGCTTAGTGTGCATGTAGCGCGTCAGCGACCATAAGTTCATTATGATTCTTTGCTTGTTATCCTCCCCTCGCACACCCCTTTGGTTTTTGCTCCACAGCTTGGATTCACTCTGTAAGCATGAATGTATATTAGGGGATATACTCGTGTACACATATATGTACAGATATACGCTAAATGTACAGTTATACGTTTATACTGGTACATAATCGTGTTTACACGTAAACATACGTATAATACTCGTTGCTTCCATATGTATGTACGTGAGTAGACATGTACAAATACGCACTGGATATATTCACGAAATAACTCGTGTAAACCCGTATAGTATGTATATATACATCTACTATACACGTATATACTCAGGTATGCATGTATATACTGGAGATACAAGTGCATACACACATATTATATTCGTTTATATGCGTATATACTCGTACATACACGTGACACGTATATACTCGTGTAGACACGTGTACTGTAGGTAATCACGTATACATGCTTATATACACGTCTGTACACGGATATACTTGAGTAGGTCTGTGAATGCATGTATCTGATGTATACATGTATCTACTTATATATGAACGTGTATACTCATGCTTACATGGCGCATATATACTCGTGTATACCCGCATATACTCGTGCATATACTTGTAACTATAAAAAAAACCGTAATATTTGTATATTTCGTTTATTTGTAGCGGTTTTGCATCTATTTTAAACTATGACCACTTTACCCCATGCTATGACCACTTTCCCCCACCCCATGGGGTAAAGTGGTCATAAATACATAAGGAAATGAAAGTATTATAAAACTACTTAAATCAATATTTTTTTCCCTGAAATTCAATGTACCGTGTTCTTTAATAATGCAATGAAAAATAACAACAAAAAAAGTTGAAGTGTTTAAAGTATTTATTGTATTTATTATTCACCTAAGTTGAAAACCTACGATTTTATGACCACTTTACCCCACCAGACCCTATAATATGTATTTGTATTGGTTGCGTAGGAAATTAGTCAAACGTACTTTAATGTTTCTGTTACTTCCAGGACACAAATGAACGTCTATTTTATCGCGTGTTAAATGAGCATACCGAAGAGCTGATGCCCTATGTATACACACCTGTTGTTGGTCAAGCTTGTCAAGAATACAGTAGAATCTTCCGAAGGCCGCGGTAAGTGACACATTATACTAATCTGTAAAATGCATCCTTGAATATTTCATAAAGCATATTTACTACTCATCAGGACGGTTATTTTCTTTTTTTGGGGGGGGGGGGCTCAAGAGGGTAATTGGTCCCTTTTCTGACTTTGAGAAGTGGGCGAGTTTTTGTTATTTTTTCGATTGAAAATGCATTGAGTTTGTACAATTTGACAGCTGGAAAACACTGAATGAACTGGTCTTCTACCCATCCTGTTCTTGCGAATTCAGAGTTGGGCTTATGGCCGGGATTTCCAAAATAGAGTGGGTCTAAAGCATGTTTCGTCCCTGATGGCAATATCAGGAAAAGTAATAAGTAAATAAATAAATAGCTGAAACGAAAACAAATTTTATAAAAATATATGTATTTGATGAAACATACTAAGTAATTAACTTAAGTTTGGTGAGGAAAGTGTTTTTTTATGCATGTAAAAAGTGGGAACGAAGCGCGCCAATACCTATTTATATCTTGTATTAAAGTTTACTCTCAATAAAATCGCACTCATTATTTCAAAGAACTTGAAATTGAAAAAAAAAAGGTTTTTTAAGTTCTAATGCAAAAAATGAAATATTAACGACGTTTTTTTTCTCTTCTAACAGAGGTCTTTTCATCACAATAAATGATTTGGGTCATATTCATGAAATTCTTGGAAATTGGCCGGAAGAAAACGTAAAGGTAATTCATTTTGTTTTTTAATTATAAATTCTTGTGATATTTAGACGCACGGCAGTATCTCAGCTAAGTTCATAAACATTTTTTTTGAGAAAATTTCAGTTTTGCTTTGATTCAATAAATACAGTCAAAACACACTTAAACAAAACATAGGGAATCTAGGAACACAGGTAAATACTGATATAGTAACATTCAAACAAGAGAAAGGTTTTTTTTTTTTTTTTTTTTTTTTTTTTTTCTAAATAATTAGATTGAGGTAAAACTCATTACACATGGATCCCTTTTTCTATTTTTACTTGAATTTTCAATAGTCCTCTAAGGGGTAGTCCATAAATGATGTCATGTTTTTAACCCCGCTTCCCTCTTTGCCTCAAAGTGTTTTTCACCCCCCCCCCCTTTTTCACACGTCACGCTATTTTTCATAAATATACTCTTATAAAAAAAAATGCATGATGTCAAATTTCTCGATACCCCTTCCCTCCATTTGTTCCAAACTGTCATAATTTCACGAACCTCGTAGACCCTCAAAGCCTGACATCATTTGTAGACAGCCGATGAGACCAATTCTCCTTCTTTACGGACAATGTTCCAATATTTTTTAACGTGAACTTTTCAAAGACGATTTTATTTTCTGAGGGAGCAATATCCAGAAATGAGTTTTTAGGAGCTATTAATTTTTAGGGATTTAATTTTTACATATATTTGGAAGATTATAGATATATTTGCATATTTTACATATATTTGCATTATATTTGGAAGTTTGTTCGAACAAACCAAGTTTATGGTCATTTGTGATTCCTCCACGTGAGAAAGCATTCATGTTTTAAATTACATAATTTATGTGACCATACGTTTAGAAGTGAATTGCTCGATCATGATTTAAAAAACGTTGTTATCATTGATCCAAATGATTTTATCAAAATGTAAGCTAATAAAATAGTTTTGGTGTCCTGATTGGCAGGTTTTTGGTCTGATTTTAACAACACGTATTTGGTTGATATTTTATTAAAGATTCGGGAGAAGAAACAACGAAATCGTAAATGCTCCTTTAAATTTGTTTTACAACTTCTTGTTTAGCGAGTCTATGTTTGCTTGCATCTGAATGAAAAGCTTACTTTTTTCTCCACCTGACGAAGTGGTGAGACATTTCAAATTGATTCTACAGACCCATTACACCTTAAGGCCACTGCAGTTGTGAAAACACCAACTAATCACTCCAGATTAGATCTTTTTCTTGTGATTAACAACCTCCTTATTATTCATGTAGACATTCTGACAATCGTTCACTTCAGCAACAACAATTCAACCACAAGGGCGTGAATTTTATTGTCTCAACAACATGCAAATGAAACAGCCTATCCTTATTGGACAACCAACACCTATCTGCACGTGTCAACAGTTCATTATTTATTAGATGACGTATGCCCACGCGTCTGTTATTGCCAATAATGATTCCGTCACTATTTTCTATAAATCTCTTTGCAGGCGATCGTCGTGACAGACGGAGAGAGAATTCTGGGTCTGGGCGACCTTGGTGCAAACGGGATGGGTATTCCCGTCGGTAAGATGGCCTTGTATACTGCGCTGGCAGGTATACCGCCCTCGGCCCTGCTTCCTGTCACGCTTGACGTCGGGACCAATAACGAGGTGAGATCACAATCGTAAAGAACATCGTTTTTCCGAGTTTTGTGCTCTCATTTCTACGTTTTGCGCTCTTTGGTTTCAGTATATTTTTTTTTTGATGAAATCTTCGAAGAAGCATAAAATGCTTGGGTTGTTCTTGGATAAAAATAAAGATCCAGTCGAGAGATGGTGAAATATGTGTCACAGAATTACCCTTTTATGTATGTACGGGATATCCCAGAACGCCGTCTACGAACTTGGAGGGAGATAGAGAACACGATAACAAGTAAGAAACAAGGAACATATGCTGTAAAAAAATTTCGAAACGTTCCTGGAAAATAATGGGCAGCTGATATGCTTAATTTCTGCCAGTAACATATCTAGCAAGTACCAGGAGAGTCTCCTGCTCTAAAAGTTAGTAACCTTCCTGAAATTAACTTGGGATCTTTCTGAAAAATTCAGGAACCTTCCCAATCAAAGTCAGTCATGTTTCTAGAATAACTCATGAACTTTCAGCTAAAACGTATGTTCTTGTGTAATTTTTGCTCCTGAAGCAAATATAGCCGAAGCTAAGACAGAATTGCAAGCAATTCCTTCAATGCCACATCATCCGAAGATTGCAGTTCGCCCTTGTTTGGGACTCAGTCAATCCGGAGGGTTGACCAAGCTGAAGAAAAACACCTTATAAAGAAAAAAAATGTAGTATAAAATCAGCTTTCGTAAAACTTGTTGCGTTTCTGGAAATTTTTCGCAAAAACACTTTTTTTCCCTTAGGAAATTGGTATAGCTAGACCACGAAGAGAAGGCGCGCGTGACGTAGTGGCTGGACGAGTCGATTACGGCGATTTGGCGTAGATAGCAAATGACTGAAAATCAGAATTACTTTGGCTTCTTATCGCCTTTCTTCTCTTGCTCATTTTTTCCGAAAAAAAAAAAAAAACAAAAAAAAAACGGAGTTTGTCGATTGTGAATTTTTATGCAGTTTGTAAATTAACTTGTAATCGATCGATTGATAATGTGTTTTTACTGTGTGCTTAGTAATTAAATTTAGTGTTACCAAGTACTAAATGTAGGAAAATTTGTATTTTAGCATTGTAATAATGATTTCCACTTAACTTTTTTTTTCTGATAACAAATAATCAAACTTTAAATATTCTCGTTATTTTTAAATTACCATGAGGTAAATTGTATCTGGTGTATTTCAGTACTTTTTATAGTAAATTTTGTTTGGCGTCATAATACCTTAAAAACTAAAATTAAGAGGAATTTTGTGGCATTATATTTTAATGATTCTGAGTAAATATATAATTTAACAGAAAACAGTTTATGTTTCATGAATTAAACGGGAAATTATAAGCCTGTGAACAGAGAGGTACCGATGGGAGTTCACTGAGGCCTCACAAAAAGTCCTTATTTGACACATTTTGTCAAAAGATTTGGCAAAGTGGAAGATACCAGTACAGAGAATTGCGTTTTTTCCTCTCATACTTATATCTTCTCAGATGTAGGATGTGTGCATGTTGTATTTTAACATGCAGTAAAATTTTAATTTTCATTTCCTCCTTCCGAGCATTTTGGTTCGGGGTGCCCCAGCGTGTGACCTGTACTTTATTTAATCTTTATACTGCTTTTCGTATTCAAAAATACGTCCGTAGTTTAATTTTATTTCACCAAACAGTAAAATAACCATACATTTAACAAAACTCATTCTAATTATAAAAAAAAAAGAAGAAAAAAGGGTCGCAATACATTTTACATAAATACTATCATTTCAGCCTAATCGAATCGTATGCCAAGATGATTAAGACGTTCGTATTCGTAGTTTACACAGTGGCCTCCCAAGAAGGTCAGCATATTTAAAATATAAAAAAAGGATGGTAGGAAAAAGAGGCTTCCTTTGGGAAAAGGTACACCTTGGGACAGCTCTATTTTCCCACATAGATTTTAAAACGTTCTAATTTTCAAATACACTAGTACTTTGATTCCACTGATTAAGCAGGTAAGAATTTTTTTTTTTTTTTTTTGTACAAACATATCTTATAACCTTCTCCTGAAATTTTTATAAGTTGCATAGTGGGTTTGACAATGAAAGACTAATGTATAACAAAATTAGAAAAAAAAGGAGGAAAAGTGTCTCAAGGTGAGCCCCACCCTCCTTTCCACACCCACATTTAAAAATAATGTGAATTAAATACTTATAAATAAAAAATAGAACGTTAATACGTATATTATTTTGCATTTTGTTGAATAAGAAATCAAAACAAGGGTTATAATAATGATGTTTAATCAACTAAATAATAATTCTTAAGAACAAAACAAATGAATAAATAAAAAGGGCGAGAGAAAAAGTATTACTGGAAGTACGAAATATATGGTAGCGAGAATCATGGGGGTAGCATTAATTAATTAAACAAGATCAGCAACATTCAAACATTATGAATATCAAAGAAAAAAATAAATTATAGGAAGAATGCATTTTAAGAACACCTGTTGGTAAATTCCTAAAAATTTTAGAGGATACTGCTGTATGAAGCTTGTGACATTGAATTACAATGATAAACTGTTTCGTTCTACAGATTGTGCTTCTCTAAATCCCTTCCAGTGATTTACAAAAACAATTGTTCCACTCCTTCCAATCTTATGAATGTGCAATTAAACTTATGTAGTCATTTTTTTTTAAACATTCATGAAAATTATTCCGATCTTAAAAATTTTCTACTTAGATTACAAAATATTGATATATTAGTAAGAAGCACATGTGCAACTTATAAACGGTTGATTTCCGATACATTGATAGAAAATTCCTCGATTATACTGGAATGGATAATATGTCAAGGAAAGAAAAACAAAAAAAAACAAGGGCTCTGGAGGATTGCAATTCTTCCAATCCCTCCTTAAAATAAAGCAGAAAATAAGCACAGGTCTTCAATCGTGTGTATAAGTGTTTTTTTTTTTTTTTAATCTTGAAATCTGTTATTGAGAATTGATGACAAGAATGCGAAAAAAAAGGGGGGGGGGGGATCTTCGAAGCCTTTTTTCGAAATGAAAAAAAAAATGTAAATTTCCGAAACAGAATGGGTTATTAAACTAAGATGTGAAAACAATAAAGCTATTGCGAAAAAAATTAAAAGATGTGGATGGAATTGCGAAAACATGAAATATTTAACAGGATAAATTGCTGAAAATGTCGCATTCCCAATCCATTGAGCCTGTTTCGGAAGCTGTATCTGTTCCTGACTCTGATTCAACGGTGAAATTTAGAGTTTCAACTACATTTTCTACTATTCCGTCAGTGTCCCAATATTTCGTCTCCAATTTTTCAATGTGGCTGCAGTATTTTTCCCAGTGACGACTGGGAATTTGAATTGCGCGCGTTATAAGTTCTTCTGGAGTTTTGAGACTTAACTCAGCTTCAACGTTTCTATTCCTTATAAAGCGCTTGACAGCTGCCCAGGCTAACTCGATCGGGTTCAAATCACAATGATAAGGGGACAATCGTAGAACCGAGTGTCCATGCTGTTTTATAAGTTCATCCATGCGATATTTTTTTGTCGGTGAAGCATTTGCTTGAATTATTTCAAAAATTTCCGGTTTTCTCAAATTGCTGTCATATGGGATTGAGTGTTCGTCTAGATACTGACGCATCACATCTTTTGTTGAATATTTCGATGGTACAGGGTCTACAACCTTCGTATGGTACGAAGCATTGTCCATTACTATTACAGAGTTAGGGGCGATGTTTGGTAAAAAAATTTCTCGAATATATTTTTCGAAATTTTCGGAATTCATTTGCCCATGGTAATCACCCTTGGCACATCCTGCTTTGAAGACCAAACCTGCATTGGGTATAAACCCTTCTTTAGATCCTGCATGCACTACTATCAATCGACTTCCTGCTCCATCTTT
>NC_072737.1:39980323-40113933 GCF_026930045.1 Uloborus diversus
AGTTAAATGTTGTTAATTGCCATGAATGTTGCTTTGTTCGAAAGATGATTCTTTGCCATTTTTATTTAAATATGATTTCTGGCATATGGCCACCTCGGCTGACTCGGAGAAGTCCAAATGGAAAGTCCAATTTTCTCACTTTTTGCAGCAATAGCGGCCGTATGTCAGGAATAAGGTGGCAGATGTTCTCTTCCAAGGCGTCAATCGTCTGTGGTTTATCGGTGCATATCAAAGACTCCACATAGCCCTACAAAAAGTAGTCCAGTGGTTAGATCGCATGATCTTGCAGGCCAGTTCACGGGTCCATTACGCGAAATTATTCGTTCACCGAAAGTTTCTTTTAATAAATCAATTGCGACAAGCGCTGTATTCATAATGAAATGGCAAACCGAACTGAACACAAAACAAGTGACAGCTATCAAAATGGCACACATATCAAAGTGCTGCCAACTTAAAGTTCTATACCTCTAAAGAAACACCCTTTAAAAATTACCAATAAATGAAGAAAAAAAAGCAAAATTAGTGTTATAATCGCTTTAAAATTGAGTTTAATTAACTACAGGTTGATTATAATTAAAGTTCCACTTTCAAAACGCTGTAAAAATAAAACCACTGGTCAGAATGACCTCAAATTTCAACGGAATATTATCGAAGAAGGGGGAAAACGTATGACAAAAGAAAAATAAATAGTTGGATTTTTTAGCAATAGATGGCGCTGCAAGTGTCAGAATATGTAAATCAAAACACCTGTCATGCGCCCGACTCATTGAAGTTGTTATAAAAACGCCAAATACATGTTTTTTTTTCTCATTTCGCATCTGAGAAGTTCACTATGACTGTCTCAATGAAAGTAATGGCCGCCCCGATCACCTGATCTTAACCCGTGTGACTTCTGGATATGGGGCTCTGAAAGCTGTTGTGTTCAGTGCTCCGATTGCAAACTTTGCTGAGCTGAAGACATGCATTGCGCAACACATTCTAAACGTGACCCCCGGAAACACCTCAATCAGTCTTAGAACATGCTGATGCTGTTTCTCGATTTCAACTTGTTACAGAAAACGAGGTATATTATATTGAACATCTTTTGCGCCAGTCTCACGAAAATTAAAGACCGATTTGATTTTTACTGATGCTTTTTATGTGGTTTTCGGCCTCAGAACAATTAAAAACTAATTTGTCCCATATGATGTGATATGACCTTTCCGTGTTGGATGGGCTTACTTAACTAACAGTGTCACACCAATACCCTCGTGCGCGCTGAGTAGTACGGAGTTTTAACGTATAGTTTACACCTTAGGTAATATTTTTTGAATTATTTGTCATTTGTAGTCGACCATTACTAAATATGATGCTTTCAGCGCCATCTATTGCTAAAAATTCCAACTATTTATTTTTCTTCTGCCATCAAGTTCCCCCCTTCTTCGATAATATTCCGTTGAAGTTTGACATCATTCTGACCAGTGGTTTTATTTTTATAGCGTTTTGAAAGTGGAACTTTAATTATAATCACCCTGTATATGAAAGGTTTAACTTTAATTTTAGATGTAAATGCTAAAAAGTGCTAACAGTATGTGAAATGAACTATTTTATTTGCATCCTTTCTTCTTTTTTATGTTTCTTTTGGGTTTACATTCCTTTTTCCTTGGGTTTAGAGATTTCTTGTATGTTTCGGGGACTTTTTGTGGTATTTGCATTTTTCTGCTGCGATGCTTTCTTTCTGAAGACCCTTTTTGACTGGAGTATTAAAGAGTGTTGCTGTAGACCTCTTTAGTTTCCATTCTTTTTTTATCTGATCCCCTCTGAAGCTTTTGGACAAGGTCGTATATCATCTGGAATAATGCTCAGAGACGTATGTCGGTTTAGCTGAGACATAGCGCTATCAGCAGTAAGAAACTCTGAATTATTGAATGAAATAGCAACTGAATCTGCTCTAGGACAGGTAGGTGCATCCAGTTTTACTACTTCATTATTCTTCCAACATAGGGTTGCTGCTGGGACAAACAGATTCAATCATAGATCCAGGAGATTGGCAGACTGGCCGATCAGTGATATAACTTGGAATAAAGTCAGTCTTGAAAACGTTTAACTTGCAGGGACACACCCCCTTCAACCCCCCCCCCCCCCTTGAAATCATTAATAATATTTACGGGGCTTGCTTCTGGTGGAAAAGAAACTGTTACCACCATTGGTTCGTCGTAAATCGTCATTGGTTTTCCTGGATTATTCACCATCCAAGAATCACAGGCGGAGTTAACATACATTTTCAATGGTCTGTGTAGGCTCTTATCAAGAGGGTTCAACTTGTGGCTACAATGTGGTGGGAATGAGAAGTGTTATTATTATTTTTAGTAGTGTAGTTTCCATGCAGAAATCAAGCCCTTCTATTAACGTGGGAGTCGTAAATGTCTAGTAAGAGAATCAGAGGTTTTTCGTTGAACATCTAGTGTTTTTAGCAAAATTCTTTAAAAATCTAGAAACATTTCAGCTGTCCATCTACCCACTAAGGAATGCACCATACATGCATCATTACATCTGGTGCGATTTTACCCTTTTTCTCTTATTTTTTTATCATTTCTGGAAAGAAGAGCACACATGTTGGAATGGGGTCGTTTCCAAAATGTTAAAAGTATTTTTTTCTGAAAGAACATGCTTAAAAACAGGATCTGACTATTTTTTAACTAAATTATTTGTGATTAAAATATTTTTAAAAAATTACTTGTTGTGCTTTCATTGTTTACACTTCTATCGTGTGACATCACAAATGATGAAAGGCCATTCAATGTTGCCCTTCACAGAACAAAATATTTAATTCGCATCTTTACTCACGTGTATTGGCAACGATATGGTTGATAGCAAGCGTAGAGCGCAATTTTAATGCGCTTCTTGATTATCATAACGTGGAAACATAGTAGAAAGATGCGCCAAATTGCATCATTTGTGACGTCATAAAGACCATGCCTTGTTTGAAAAATCGGACATTTTAAAAAATTAATTAAAAAACAAAAACTGTTGGGAAAATGAAAGTATTTTCTGGGTCCATGTAATTTTTTTTTGCTCATTCTATCCATTTCAATGACTAAAAGTAGTACTTTTGACTAAAGGAAACCACCCCATTATATAAGCATGTTTATAATAAATGATAAGCTCAAGAATAGTGCAACTAATGCAATTATTTCGTTAAATTGACATTTTACGGAATTTAAATTTCAATTGTTTAAAGTTTTGACTCTGAAAACTTAACTTGAGGCAAATACGCGAATTCGCACACTTACCCCGAAAAATGTTCGCCTACTAGCCCCAACTCACCGTATTGAAATCAAGTAACAATGGTTTGAAAGTTGTTTCATAAAATAATTCAAATATGACGTCATTTGTTGCGTAGAAGCATAGGCTATTCAATATTAATAAGTTTTGGTAATTTACTCCATTGTTATATGTTGTATAAGAAAATAGCTAAGAATGAAAAAAGTACTTTGCACTGCGAAAAAACATTTCTCTCTCGTGCAATACGTTCAGCTTGGCAGATTTGACTGAAAATACACTGACAGCAGCGAGGCAGCTACGTGGTTACGTGACAGCTCACTCAGAGAGCTGTCAAACCAAAAACGAGAAAATTATTTAACATTCACAAACTTGCCCCTTCGCACACTAGCCCCGGTCTCCGCTACTTATAAGTTAATTCGAATTAATTTTTTTCTATAGCAGCTGCATAAAAAAAAAATCTTTTTTTTTTTGCAATTGAAAGCTTTTTTGAAAGTATTGTTAAGTTTATCTACAAAAACTTTATTATTTTTCTTTTATCTGTTTAGTTCCAATGTTCTGAACGTCCATTATTGTGAAGCAAAACTTTCAAGAGTGGTCGTTAGTTATGTTTGCGAAGGCTGCTTATAAATGAACAACATTTTTTTTTTTTTTATTTCTCTCGATAAATAGAATTTTGAACTTGATTTCATCATCAAAATAATTATTGTTTTAATTTATTGCACACAAAGTCTCCGAATTAACGTATCATTGACGAATTTTGTTCATTCAACAGGCTCTTCTTGCTGATCCACTTTACATTGGTTTGAAGCAGAAAAGAGTGAACGGTGAGAAATATGATGAACTGATTGATGAGTTTATGAAAGCGGTGGTTAAAAGGTAAAAACTGTTTCCTACTATCATTAATGAGATTTCAGTTAATTATAAGTTAGGTTTATCCCTGGTGGGTTTTTTTTGCCCTATGGAAGGTAAGAAAAGGGAAAATAAAGACGGAAAGAAGAGGGGGGGGGGAATATAACCAAAGATTTAAATTATAATTATTTTTCTTGATAGTAATTTTAAAATACATCCAAACCTGTTTTTGTGCGGTGGATAGGGACTGCATAAAAAATTGCATAAAAATTGTTCAAAACTTCACCAGTAGCTTTAAAAAGTTGTTTTCGCAACATAATTGTAATTTTTTTTTTATGCGGTAGATAGGGACCGCATAAAAAAAGTCTCACATAGAAAATAACCCGAAAACTTACAAAATTGTAATCTTTATAGGAAATCAAAATGAACCAAGTGGATAATTTTTGCCGAGTACTCGGACAAAATTTCCCAAATAAGAAAAATTTTCGGAGGTCACAGTGACTTCCCATTGGGGTGCTTATGTCGTCACTTGAAGATACTACCTCGCACTCGTTTCAAAAATAATTTCGTCAATTAAGTCATAATCTTGATAGAAATTTTTATGTACCGCACAAAAAACATTCGCACAAAAAAAAAGCATAAAAAAAAGACCACATAAAAACAGGTTTGGTTGTAATTATCTATTAGTTCAATTAATAATTTAGAAAAATAACTTAAATTCAGGGTAATGTCAAGTCACGTAACGCTTATCAGGTGCAAGACTTTACAAACACCTTTTATTTATTACGTGGAGCAGTCGACATTTGAATTTTCAAGATTAAATGCAGCGATTCTAACATAACTTGCACTCAAAACGTATAAATGATGGAATGATAAATATCTACCTCAGAGAGAGAAAGAGAAAGACGTAAGTCCGAAAATTGCGATTTTTCGTATATTAGTGCATCCTATGTAGAAGCCTATTCCGAATCGAGTCATGTGAAATGTAATTCTTTAAAAAAAAATCCTTTTCAATTTTTTATTGGGGTTCAAAGAGCGCGCGTTCCATCCTTTGCATGCGCTAGAAAAAAGTTTTTCCTCTCGCCTGTCAAATTACCATTATGTGACTTATGTCCGTCTGGCTTTGAAATTCAGAAATGTTTGTTGGTTTTTTTTTTTTTTTAAATGAGTATGCGTGAGTTTAAATTTTGACCTAGTTAACATTAACAGTCCGGAGGAGATAGAGTTTTTTATTTATGTATTTAAACCCTGACGTACTTACCCTGGTGGGAGATATGGTATAGACGCGCACTGATTTTTATAGTATAGACTAGAAGGCTACTCCCACTGCTCACGATGCCTCAATCACTAACTCGCCTTCGACTGGTTGGTGTTCACCGCCTTCGGTGTGGTGGTTCAGGAACTTCGCCCTCTCCTCACTGCCTGCAGTGGCTATGCATAAACACCCTGCCATCGGCGGTGTACAAAGGGAGTTCCACCACTTGCCACCTGTCGCTTCGTGATATTTCGCCAAATTTGGCGACTAATACCGCCAAATTGGACGCTCCCGGTATGACGTTTAAGATTTTCATGGAATAGTTTTCGATTTATATCTTCGGCATGTTAAAGTTTAAAGTGTTGAGCCTGGACGAAATGGCTTTCTCCGGATATTTTGTATACAATGGTACCTGCATCGACCTGGGAAACGTTGACAGTTCGGAGGAGATAGGGTTACCTTACAGGCACACACGGACATACGCGCACAGATTTTATTTATATAAATTACATTAAATGCTTTAGTTACATTGTAATAAATATTTAGAAAATATACGATTTGTAGAACCTAAGAAATTTGGGTGCAAGTTAGAAATAACACAAAACCAACGCAATGTTGTTATAATTTCCCAAAATAAGAAACTTTCTTTCTTATTTTAAGAGATTGGGTAATTTAGTCAAGGAGTCTTTCATTTTCGTAATAAATAACCGAAAGAAAGATACAATTAGTTGGCACTTTGTTTTAACGAGTTTCTTTTTTCAGTCATAAGGTATGAATTAAAGGGAACATAGATTTTATATTCTTCATTTTGTATACAAGGAAGTAACGGATGCAGTTTATTATCTTTTTCTCTAAGTTCATTCTCGAGACCTTGCTTAGGCATAAGTAAAGTTAATTAACGTTCTTAATTAGGTTTATTATGTTCCTATTTTTTTCTGCATCAATAAACTGTCCTTGATGTTAAATCTCAGCATTAAAGCGATGAGATTTCTTTATTGCTAGTGTTTCTTTTTTTTTTCTTTCCCTTTTTACCTTTTTTTTTCATTTCTGTTTTCTAATTAGAAGCTTTTAAGCAATAAAAGGCAGTTTTTATCCAAATAGCCATTCATTGATTTTAGTTTTTATTGTGAGCACGGAGATAAAGATGTTTTTAACAAAGCTTTCTTTTGCTTTCTTTATTCCTAATTGATTTAGATTTTTTTTTAAAAATCACTTAGCCATGTTTTTCTTTATTCCTTCCTCTCTCTGAAGACGGAGAAAAATTAAGATGTTGAATTTTCTTCCATTTGTGTAACATGAGAAATATATTCTTTTTTCTTTTTCTGTTTCGATTTAAAATCGACACAAGAATCGATCGGAAAGTGTCGATTTAAAATCGACACTTTCCTGAGAAATTTTGCCCATCTGGCAATATGACTTGCGATGTACGAAGGATTGAAAGATTCTATTTGTTAACACAAGGGTGAGGAAAATCTTTTTTTTTTTTTCTTTTTTTTTTTTTTTTTTTGACAGTTACGGCCATCGACATTGCTCCAATTTTGGAACTTTCCTTCTTTCAACCGAAACACAAGGGATCTCGCCCAAGACCAAGCGACTTGTTGTCACAAACTAATAGTTACTGCTACTTTAACTAGCTCTTCTTATCTTATCCAAAGTTTTTTTTTCCTCAAATTTCAAGTACCTAAGAAACTTTTAAACCGATTTGATGGATTTTTTTAAAAATTGTATTTTATTATCATTCTCTTTTTTTTTTCGTTTTACTTTAACTTGTTTTATTCAATTTATTGTTTTATTTTTCAAAAATGGATGGCGATTAATTTCGCAACCTTTAATTCAACGAGTAAATTTAGTTTATTGGAATAAGTCCTTAGCGTTTTGTAATGTATGTTTTTAATGGGTGACTATGCTAGTCGAAAATGCACAGAATAAAGTGTTCGGACGAAAAAAAAAAAGGTTTCTTATCAATTTCTTTCATAATACAACAAATAGTGCTATGGTATCCTCTTGTGAATGGGAAGGTTGCCAGTCCGTATTTTCCTGTATATAATCCGCGGATTATCTGTTAAAAAAGTAAAATTAATGAAGTGCGGATTACGAGGTTTTTTTTTTAAGGTCCGATCGATCGCGGACTGAAAACCAGAAAGTCAAGCCGATAATGGTGTGAGTAGATTTATTGCGCAGTCTCTCAAGTAAGATTGTGCAGTGCATCAGGTTGCTGTGGTTATTTCGGAGCACGCAGTGAACGAGGAAACATGCCTTGAACAATTGCATCTCCCGCCAAGTATGGAGTGCGTGCTGTAATTCGATTTCTGAATGCTGAAAAAAGGGGCGACTCACAAAAAACGTAGAGGAATGTTGTCACCAGGCATAGTCCTTCTGCACGATAATGCGTGCCCACAAGCTGCTGCTTTAAACAAAACTCTCCTGCAGCAGTTTCGCTCGACAGTGATTGACCATCCTCCATACAGCCCTGACTTGGCGCGTCTTCCGATTACCATCTCTTTGGTCATATGAAACGCTGGCCAGAAGGACAACCGTTTGGCTCCGACGCCGAGTTGCAGATCAGCGTACAGAATTGGCTGAAAGCTTAGGCGGCTGCCTTCTATGACTAAAGGTGTCGAAAAACTGGTACCACGCTGCGACGAGCGGCGTTTACGTCGAGAAATAGCTGAAATGTGTATGTACATATTCCAAATAAAAGCGTTTCCATTGTCTTTGTGGTCTTCGTTTCGAGATCTATCGGACCTTGAAAAAAAAATAATAATAATAATAAAACCTCGTATACGCTGCCGCGCATTATCTGTGCATTTTTTTTTTTTTTTTTCTCAACACCAACACATTGAAACTCAATATTTCCAGCAGGATTCCCCATTAGAGATCGTGAACCCTGCCTGTATGTTGGTTATTTTGCATAGCTTAAATGTTCTTCTTACGCGATTCAGGCTACGTAAAATAAACAACATACAGTAAAAAAACGTAGTCTTCTGCACAAGATTAGACCGTTTGCTCCTTTCTTGACTCTTTGTGTTCAAGTAATTAGCGTACTATAATGCCAATTTTGGGAAGAAATCTTGAAATCTTAATTTTCTAGATTATTTTGTTTTTTAATATTGAATATACCTCAATAGTTATTACTTCTTCACGTTTTTAGTTCAGTTGCTGAAATTGCATCTCATATCAAATCTTCACTTTTTTACATCGTATTATACGCGGATTATACGCCGCCGCGGATTATACGAAGGTTTTTTTTTCTTCAGGCCGATTTTAGGACCTGCGGATTATACGCCGCCGCGAATAATATACAGAAAAATTACATCAAAGCAAGCAAGACTCATTTTAACAAAACTTGCTTTTCTTAGTTTAATCTTACATTTTGTATTTTTAAATAAAAGCTAAAAATCTTTGGCGACGGTTTTTTTCCCTTACTTTTTTATTTCATTGTTTATTGTAAAATGACATCAACACATTACGTTTGTAAATGTCTCATTTACAAACGTAAAAGAGAAAACAACGTCTTTAGTCCTGAGCCATTCTCGCCATTATCATTATGTTACTATTTTGTTGATCAGAAAACTTTCAAAATAAAATAATGCGCTATACAGTAGCTCCAGCTCCAGAACATATTTCGTACACATGGTAATTTTCGATGTCAACACAAAAGACGTGAACTTCTATAGTATATATTATCTGATAGCTTGAAGCTGGATCTTAACCATGTTTACTTCATGTTGGGGATTGCAAAACTTTAAAAAGAAAAAAAAAACTTTTTTAAAAAATATTTTGTTGAAGCTTTCTTTTTTTCCATAATCCTCATGTAAATAATAGCCGATGATCGAGTAACCCACGTGTTTCAACAATGAAACTCGCGCCATGGCATGGTAGTTTGATGATATGTTTTGGTAATTTTAACATGCAGCGAAAGGCTTCATTGTGACAAGATTGAACTGAATCCAGTAACTTAATTGTTTTACTGGTAAGACTCATTCCAGGGAAATGAAGAAACGAAAACAGTGAACGCTATCTACTGGAGTTTAGGGTTCATCCACTGGTGTTAGGGTTAAAATTTCAACTATCAAAATATCACCAAACAGGCAATGGCTTCGTTCAAATGTAGAAGCAATTTTCCTTGACGGCCGACTTTTTAGTTGCTTTGTAAAAGACTTTTTACTAAGTGTAAAGCAACAGTTTTTTTTTTCAGATATGGGAGATCATGTTTAATTCAATTCGAAGATTTTGGAAACCAAAATGCCTTTCGGTTATTGGAAAAATACAATGATGACTACTGCACTTTTAATGATGATATTCAAGGTAATTAATCGATAAAATATTTTCATTTTTCGTAGTTAATTTTGATTTATTTCTCTGTGTCGTGTTATATTTCCACAAATGCTTGAAATTTCATTCGACTTTATTATTTATGATCTGAAGTCATTTAAACTGTTTTAAATTCCAGGTACTATTTTGTTTCTTGTTATTGTACTTAAATTTAAAATATGTAAAAATAATCAGACCTAATTAAATAACCCCTGTCACTCAAAAACAAAAAAGTTCAGAAAAAAAAATCTTCTATCTAACTCAATAGCACAGATTAAAACTCATAATGTTATGTCAAGTGATGATGACGATCCACTAATATTCGTGTCACATTTAAGAATGGTTACCTGTCCTTTAGAGAATGCACCACAGCAGTGAATCTCAACCTGTGGTCCGCGAGCAACTTTCATGCGGTCCGCAAGCAGCAAGTGAAAATGAATCGATATCATTTTTGTAGTTGTAATTAAATTTGTTGAAGAAAATTTTTGTATTCATCTCATTTCATTCAATGTAGTTGTTGTGAGATTATTGTTTTTATCGTGGGCGATTTGCTTAGGATTCGGAACGGTACCAAGTGGTCCTAAAAAGTTGAGAACCAATGCACTAGAGCACTAGGTCTGCAAATGACAAGGACCCAATACACAGCCCCATTAGAAACAAACAAAAGGAACTACTGTCTGACCACGGATTGTATGGAAAGACAAACATCCGTTTTACAGCCGGAAATGGACGAATCTATTAGTTTTTACCGATTGCAGCTTTTGCAGAAGCAGAGTCTCATTCAACTGAGCGGAATACGCGCATTAAATTTTTACTTTTCCCCCTTATTCACATAAATTCGTCTTATCTGGACGTTCGAAAATTCCATGTAATCCGTGGTTGGACAGTATGCAAATTTTACGACGAGTTTCCTTCTCGTTGCTTGTTGTATTTTTTTAACAAGTTTAAATTTATTCGTAAAAAATATGAAGTGTTTTACCTATAAAAAGAATTATCAGTTCAACTTTTCGATCCGCAGGTACGGCCTCAGTTGCTGTAGCTGGTATCCTCTGCAGTGTAAAAATCACAGGCACCAAAGTATCTGAGCATACTTTCTTATTCTACGGGGCTGGAGAGGTAAGTTTCAACATTAGACATTCTTTCTTTTTTTAAATTTTATTAATTCCGTGAGGGGTTTTCATAAAATAATCATGTCAGAAAAATTTAAAAATATGACATCATTCGAAATTATCTTGCTGTGGTTTGAGCGTTGATGTAAAAATATATGTAAGGGCCTTAGCTCTGGTATAACTGGTTCAATTCAAACGCTTTAAAGGAGATTTATTTGACCAGTTAAACTTGTATTTTCTGTTTATTTCGTTTTGATCTTTTTTCCTATTATTGTCGATATCTATCTTTCAGGTAAATCATGCAACGGGTTGTAAACTCATTCTACTCCCCCCCCCCCCCCACCACTTTCTTGTTGATCTGATAATGTTGAATGCTGCCCAAAAAATCAATTTTTTTTCCCTTTTCAGTTTGAAAGCAAATTTACACTATCATGTTTCTTTCTATTATGTACAGTTCTGGAAGAAAACAGAACTCGTTCATATTTGAATGCTTACGCTATAAGCACATGAAGGAACAATGTACTCTATAAAATGTCATTAATAAATCGTTATTAAGTGGCGTTATTCACTTTAAAATTGAAAATGACAACCATGAACTTTTGTTTCAGACTTAAAATTAGCGTTAAAATTTAGCTTTATATACCTACTAGTGATACTCGCACGACTTGGTCCGTAGTAGAAAAATAAAAGGTCATTTGGTTCTACTGTATATTTACAAATGATGGATGATGAATTTCTCGCCAATTTGCTATATTCATTTGCTTACCCATGTTACGGTTCCACGTTATGATAATTTGGTAATTTACTCGTCCACGTTATGATAATTTGCTAGGCAAAATGTTCTTAAAATAGGAATATAAAAAGAATAAAATCGATTTTTTGAAAAATCGCTTCGAGGTGCACACCCTACAAATTTTTGTGCCAAATTTCATGAAAATCAGCCGAACGTTCTAGGGCGTGCTGCAGAGATCCAGACAGAGAGACTTTCAGCTTTATTATTAGTAGAGATTTTCGTGTACTTTTTAGTAAATCAGTTGCTTTACAATTGTACTGAGGAAAATTCACTTTCAATGTTAAAAAAACATAGATGCGATACTAAATAGATACACAGCGAGAAACCAGTTCCATGGGCAACTGAAGAGACGAATAAACGGGCAAGCGTCCGAAATATGCATGCATGAAGCTTAGTGCATGTGCGCAAACAGCTGTTACTGAGGATGTAATTAGCATTGCATCCTGGGTAGGCTACACTTTTGCCGTTTTGCCCGTCTTATTCAAGATTTGCGCGTTCAATGTGGCTGCTGCTGCGGAGTTGTGTATCTAGTTATACTAGGTCTATGCAATGTGTTAAAATGCTTTTTGATGTTTTTGAATAGATACTATCGATAAGATGCAATTGTAACTATGGTAACTTCAAGTTTCCTTTTCATTTCTAGGCAGCCTTAGGTATAGCAGATCTTTTAGTAATGGAGATGGAAGAAGAAGGTCTTTCCAAAGAGGATGCGTCAGCAAGAATTTGGATGCTAGATTCAAGAGGACTTGTAGTGAAAGTAAGAATGACCTCGTTTCTGGACTACACTGCCGTGTGCAGGTAAACGGCAGTATCTGCAGAAATGAGTTTTCGAGATATTTGAAGAAACGCGTATTTGATTCAATATTAACAATAGGGAATTTTTGGAATTCGATGTCTTTTTCGCGCCTTTTTTTCAGCGGAAACCAAATAAACGAGCTTGTACAATAAAGATAACGTACAATAGATGACAAGAATGCAAAAAAATGAAAAATTAAAAATTTGCAGTTACTGCCCTTTACCTGCAGACGGCAGTACAATTCTCTGCAATTGACTATAGACATAATTATATCTTCATTCAAAAGAACTTGCAGTTGTCCCCCAATTTCTGGACTACAATTAAAGATCTAGACTAGGAGTTCTGAATAGTAGCCACTTTGACTTTTGGTAGCCATTTTTTCTAAGAAATATATCCATTGCAAAAAAAAAAAATAAATAAATAATGAATAAATAAACTTGGGCGTTTGCTCCGATTTACGTTGCCAAGGTCGAGACGACTGATGGGCTGAACGTATCAAGATCAGAAGCGGATTGTCCTACCACGATATATGATATGATTTTTTACAAATAAAGAAACACATGGTTGCCACTTTTGGCGTCTAAGACGATTTTTTGGTAACTATTTTCAATGAAATGAAATGTTGCCCGTTGGCGACTGGCGACCGCTAATATAGAGAACTACAAAGGAGGCAGTGAGAAGCAAAGGGATGTGAGTGGCAAAATTAATTATTTAGAGATATCCAGTACAAATACTAGGGGACCTTCTCCTCTGTCTTGGTGCAAGAGATAGTACTAGTAGTTCGTACTAGCTTTTGTAGGTACTGCTGTATAACATGATTTAGAAAAAAAATTCCGTGAAAGCCTACCTAAGACGTTATCTTTAAACGCGTTTCACTCAAAACTTGAAAATGTCCACTTACATCCCTTTGCTTCTCACTGCCTCAAATGATTGTAAACATATGTATTCGGACTGTTACAGTTAATAGCAAGTTTTTCATTCCAAAACAAAGATTTTATATCATATCAAACGGAGTAATTAAAGCTGATCTTATTAATCTTAAATGGGTTAGTTTGAATTTAGGTTCAGATTTCGTATCTAAAAGTGATGTGTGTGTGTGTGTGTGTGTTTTTTTTTTTTTTTTTTTTTTTTTTCACTATGATTTACGTTTTTATTCAAAATCATTATCAGATTTAACAAATTGAATTTTCGAATTAAAAATAACTTTAATTTCCATAGTGTCATTACTGAAGCAAAAAAAAAAAAAAAGTTAGAAAAAAAAATCCGCATTATTCCTTTAACTCTGAGAAGAAGATTCCTTAAACTTTTTAAGGACAGGATTTTTAATATGTAGTTTTCTGATTCTCAACTGTAATCATTTTTATCAAATTATAAATTTTAGTGAATCTGCTTGACCTTTAATCGTCAACATGTACTATTGGTGCCTTAAACCTTTATGTATCTTATGTTATAGAGTCGAGATGCTAAGTCTTTGAATGGTCATAAAGTATTTTATGCCAAGGAACACGCAGAAACAAAAGATTTAGAGCAATTGATGGAGGAGATAAAACCTTCTGTACTTATAGGTGAGTACATCGATCATCTAGTTTCTCATTTTTATTTGCATTGCTACATTTTATAGTAGTTTGATTGTCTGTAAATGTCGGACTAGTCACGGTACTTTTTTTTTTTTGGAATTTAAGTAACAAGCGGGATCAATTTGTTGTGGTTCTCTGGGATCATGTAATAGGTCATAAGTAATAAAAGGCAAAAAAAAAAAAAAGTAGAGTTAAAGTTAAGAAAAATCTACCTGAAAATTCGAAACTTAAGGATATGGAAGTGTAGGTAAAAGACAAAAAAAAAGAAAAAAAAGTTTGATTGAAAAAAAAAAATAAATAAAATAAAGTCGGGTTGATAAAACGTCTGCCCATAATTATAAGTAACTAGCACAGATCAATTCCAGAGCTCAAAATTAGTTAAAATACATCAAATATTGATTAATTCTACATTAAATATTGGTTATTGGACAATCACGCCATCAACTGATACAGCATTTCAGGGCAACTTTTACGTAATAGAAACTACTCTCTGCCCATGCATTCTTTCTTAAACTGTGCACGTTGAAAATATGAATGAACTCTACTTTGAAAACTGTCAAGTCAGTGGCGCACACGGGAATTTTTCAAGGGGGGGGGGGGGGTCCAAAATCGAATGTACACCATTCTCATATACTCCAGCACGCATCCAAAGATATTCTTTTGATTTTATCAATTGTAGGGAACAAAAATCATTTAAAAAAAATTGAGTAATTACTTAGCATTAGTTAATTAAATAAATTCATTAATAACTAGTGGTACCCGCACGGCTTTGCCCGCAATAGAAAATTAAAAGGTCTTTTGGTTCGCCTGTATATTTACAAATAATGTATAATGACTTTTCTCGCCAATTAACTTGTGCCCATGTTACGGTTCCACGTTATGATAATTTCGTAATTTACTCGTCCATCTTATGATAATTTTGTTCTTAAAATTGGAATAGAAAAAGAACCACATCGAATTTTCGAAAAATCACTTCGAAGGTGCACACCCCAATGCTACAAACTAACTTTGTGCCAAATTTCATGAAAATCGGGAGAACGGTCTAGGCGCTATGCGCGTCACAGAGATCCTGTCAGACAGAGATCCAGACAGAGAGAGAGAGATTCGGACAGAGAGACTTTCAGCTTTATTATTAGTATAAAGAATTAAAGACAAGCACTTAATTAAATCACCCGAAAGCACAACAAGAAGTTCCGTCTAGAACTAAACGAGCCTACTTTCCCGTATACCTATACTACTTTCTAGTACCTGATCAATATTCTCAAAAAACGAACAAATAAAATAGCAGCACTTTTTTCCATTAAAAATTTTTTTTTAACAGCTTTCAAAACGAAAGAATAATAATTAAAATTAATAAACTCATTAAAATAAATACATCATATCAAAAAAAAAAAAATCGTCTCTTTTTCCCCTGCTGCCAAAAATAAATTTTTTTAAATGAATTAATGCTCTTACCAAAATAAATAAAAACAATAAAATGTCAACTGAAAGAAATAATTTTCATTGTCAAAAAAAAAAAAAAAAAAAATTGTCTGCGCATATTTTTATGTAGAAACATAAATGATTTCGAGTTTATCCGCCGAAAACTGAATACCTAAATTAAAACTTTAGCGTGAAAATATAAACAAGTCATATCAACAATAATTATTTCACAGTTAAAACCATAGCTGTGGAGTCAGAGTCAATCTCATTTTGGGATAAAGGAGTCGGAGTCGAATATCCAAGAATCGGAGTCAGTCATTTGTCCTCCGTGTATAAATTTTTTCCAAAGCTACGAAATCAGAGTCGAAGTCGGGGAGTCGGAGTCCGATTAATTGTCGGGCACAGAAGTCGGAGTTTGGAGTTTGGCGTCAAGAGCTATTTCCAACAAAATTTGTTTGAAGTAAATCCGTCTTCAAGTACGGAATCTACATTGACTTTCAGTTTCCCCGTAGGCGCTATTGTTAAGGGATTTGAACTGTTCAAAATTTAACGGAAAATTGTTCAAATCAAAATGACATTTTATATACAAGTTTTTCATCAATAGCTTTTTCCTACAAAGTTTGTTTGAAGCAAATTCGCCTCACAGTTCGGAATTGCCTTGATTTTCCCCGTAGGCGCTAATGTTAAGTTTTTTTGAACTGTTGAAAATTGAACAAAAAATAGTTCAAATCAAAAAATGAAATATAGGAATGAGGTGTCCTCGCCGAGATCTTTCGATCAAAAAATTTTTTTTCTAATCGGACTATTCACTGAAAAGTTATTAGGGGGGGACAGACAGACAGACCGACAGACATTTTTCCCCGTCTCAATACCCTACTTTCCAATTTTTAATACTTCGATATTTATTTAATTATTTTATTTATTTTTGACTTTTTTTTGTTTTTCGCGATATTTTTTAAGATGCATTAAGCCTTCTTTCTTGCTTTTTTCTTCTTTTCTGACTTTTACTGGGAAAGTAGGCTAAAAATGAATATATGTACTTTTCTCATTGTTAAAAATAAAAACAGTAAAGCTAAATCGTCAATATAAAACCATTTATGTTCAGATACAGTTCGATTTTGTAGGAGAAGAAAGAAAGAAAATAATTTTTTTATTTTTTTATTTATTCAGTCTGAAATTAGTTTTACGTTTGCTTGGAATTATTTTATGTGCTACATACATAGGATATAGTCAATCAGAAAAACTCAAGGGCGAAGGGGACACAAGAGGAGGGTCCGGACCCCTGGACCCTCCTCTTGTGTCCGCCACGGGGTCAAGTTATTCCCTTTTTCCACTAAATAAATTCCTGGGAAGAGATTTTGAAAAATTTGAAAGAATTATATATTGTCGAGTGGGATATCACCGATGTAAAATAGCATTTTAAAAACAAAAATCGGATTTTCAAGCATCATAAAATAGTGTTTCCCCAGGTATTTTCAGTGGGGCGCTTCGCTCTACCCACGTTAGTGCAGTGGCTCACCCGCGGAGGGGGCTAAGGGGCTTAAGCCCCTCCCAGATATCAGAAGGAATTCAAAAATGGCCTTCATCCCCTCGATCAACCAAAGCGAAAGCCTCAAATTGCATTTTTTGGCCTTTAATTTTAGAAATTATACAAAATGGTTGAAAATTACTCCTGTTAAAATTACGGTTGCTGTAGAATTCTTTTCGCAGTAGACTTTTCTCTCCACAGACGGGCCAACCTCTTTCAAAAAAATAGGTTGGTGTGTGTATCTTTAAGAATTCAAATTTAGACTGATTTTGTAGTTCGAGAGAGAGAGAGTACTGTGAACAGGAAAGAGCAAATTTATTCTTCCCTAAAATTTTATAAAGTCGATATATGATTAAAATAAAAACTGTAATAAAACTTTCTTAATACGAAGTTATAAAAAAAGTTTACATAAAACTGAGAGGAGTTGAAAAAACACTGATTTTGCCGCTCTCATCACGTATCAGATATCCTTTAAAAAATTCTATCCCCTCCCAAGAAAAAATCATGAGTGCGCCACTGCGCTAGGATTACCTCCGATGCATCTGCCCTCTTTTTTGCATCTATCAATGTCTCCTTGCCCTTGATCAACGATTGATCACAAAGCAAATCTTCTTCCTCAATACAGTAAACTCCCGATTATCCACCGGCGGTTTTTCCGCGGCACTTCACGTTTTCAATTTTTGTTAGTTTGTTTCGGCGATGAAAAACTGGATGCAGGTAAGTGCCCACATTTTAACATAACAAGGGCAAAATCTGGTTTTAGACATTCCTATTTCTCTCTTACCCTTCCTTTCTACGCTACTTGCGTGCGTAAACGAGTGACCGGATCAGTCTTGAAAATTGCCTCTCTCCTCCCCTATACATTTTTGGTGTAACCTAACTTGATCTGTTGCAGTTAATCTGCATGCACGATTTGCTCACGTATGTGTGTAATCCGTTAGCAATAATGAGCAATCCTTTTTTTTTCTTTTTTACATGTATTTTTACATACCCAGTTATCGAGCTATAGTTTACACGTATGCGAGCGTAATTGACCTTTTTAAACTATTGCATACACTAGGATCGCTTTTATCTAATTTGGGGATTAGCCGTGAATTCGCTATCCGCGGTTACCGTGCCACCCTACTCTGCGCATAATTGGGAGATAACTGCAGTTAAAAATTTACGCCCGCCTCGCCTTGAAACATTTTTTCCTCGTTTCTTTTGAATGGCATGGGATGCTCGTACAGCAAAACTTTTTACTTTTTTTGCAGCAAAATACTTTAGAGAAAAGAATCTTCTAATTGATTTGAGGTGCTCATTGATCAGAAAGCACCCTGCCCCTTTTTAGCCTAATTTCCCAGTAAAAGTCAGAAAAAGAAGAAAAAAGCATGAAAGAAGGCTTAATAGCATTTAAAAAATATCGCGAAAAACAAAAAAAAAAAAGTCAAAAAATAAATAAAATAATTAAATAAATATCGAAATATTAAAAATTGGAAAGTAGGGTATTGAGATGGGGAAAAATGTCTGTCGGTCTGTCTGCCCCCCCCCCCCTAATAACTTTTCAGTGAATAGTCCGATTAGAAAAAAAAATTTTTGATCGAAAGATCTCGGCGAGGGCACCTCATTCCTATATTTCATTTTTTGATTTGAACTATTTTTTGTTCAATTTTGAACAGTTCAAAAAAACTTAACATTAGCGCCTACGGGGAAATTCAAGGCAATTCCGAACTGTGAGGCGAATTTGCTTCAAACAAACTTTGTAGGAAAAAGCTTTTGATGAAAAACTTGTACATAAAATATCTTTTTGATTTGAACAATTTTCCGTTCAATTTTGAACAGTTCAAATCCCTTAACATTAGCGCCTACGGGGAAACTGAAAGTCAATGTAGATTCCGTACTTGAAGACGGGATTTGCTTGAAACAAATTTTGTTGGAAATAGCTCTTGACGCCAGACTCCGACTCCGAGAATTAAATGCACCTGACTCCGACTCCTGTGCCCGACACTTAATCCGACTCCCCGACTTCGACTCTGACTTCGTAGCTTCGGCAAAAATTTATACACGGAGGACAAATGACTGACTCCGATTCTTGGATATTCGACTCCGACTCCTTTATCTCAAAAAAGGATTGATTCCGACTCCGCAGCTATGGTTTTAACTGTGAAATAATTATTGTTAATATGACTTGTTTTTATTTTTAAGCTCAAGTTTTAATTTAGGTATTCAGTTTTCGGCGGATAAACTCGAAGTCATTTATGTTTTTACAAAAAGATATGCGCAGACTTTTTTTTTTTTTTTTTTGAGAATGAAAATTATTTCTTTAAGTTGACATTTTATTGTTTTTATTTATTTTGGTAAGTGCATTAATTCATTTAAGAAATTATTTTTGGCAACAGGGGAAAAAGAAACGATTTTTTTCGATGTATTTATTTTAATGAGCTTATTAATTTTAATTATTATTTTTTTCGTTTTGAAAACTGCTAAAGATTTTTTTTAAATGGAAAAAGTGTATTAGCTGCTTTGTTTAAAAGGTGCTGCTTTTTTTACGCATCTAATTTTTTTAGATGAGTAAGGAATATTTTATTCCTAGAAATCAGCTTAAAATATTTAAAAAGTAAGTTTGAAACAATTTGCGATTTTAGCTATTTTTGAGAATATTGATCAGGTACTAGAAAGTAGTATGGGTATACGGGAAAGTTGGCTTGTTTAGTTCTAGACGGAACTTCTTGTTAACTCTAATAAAATTAAAATGTACAGGGAGTTCCATTTTAACCTGCAAAAAACCTTTATTTTCGCAACCGTTAGTCCTAGATGTATACTTCCAATTGAAAAAATGTTCAAAATCAGATGCATGGTTAAGATATTGAAAGTCTGAAGTGAAAATAAAAATGAGTCAAAAAAATACAAAACCTAACTTTTTATACGGGCCCCAGGTCGGTCCCCTAACTTATGTTTAGGGAAATAATCGCCATTGAGAAATAATTCCAACACAAAAAGTTTGAAATTAGTACTACCAATATTCACCGAGATATGAAACGCAGAGTTTTATGACTTGCACCAATTTTCACTCGCCGTCAATAACACCTTTTGGGGGGAAATATAGTGGTTAACAGTTGTTTAAAATTACATGTGTGCATAGAGTGTGATTTTTCAAATTATTCGAGGTTTTGAAGTGTGTTTTTGCGTATCACGGCATAACATTTGCATTTATTTTTGAATAGCAATGAAAAAATAACTTCTTTTTCTTACTTTGACGACCTGTCATTCTTCTGAAAGTGCGATAAGTTCCAATCTCATCTTCTGTATGGTCCCTTAAAACTTTAAACTGTAATATCTCCTTGAGTTTTGGTAGCACAAATGTCAAGTTTTTTGTGTTAGTAATAGTTTTCAATGGAGATTATTTCTCTAAGCATTAGTTAAGGGACCTAGGGCCCGTATAAAAAGATAAATTTTGTATTTTTTGACCCATTTTTATTTTTGCTTCAAACTTTCAATATCTTAACTCTACATCTGATTTTGAACATTTTTGCACTTGGAAGTATACATCTAGGACTAAAGTTGCGAAAATAAAGGTCCTGCAGATTAAAACAAAACACGCTGTATACTTGCTAAATAGCCCTTTCTTTGATGAGCAAAAAGACAAGATACTAGCTTGTACTTTAAAGTAGATGGGAAGGTTATAATTTTTTCTCCATTAGAAATAACTCAAATGCAGTCAGATTAACGCATCCACCTGGGCACCACAATTTTAGAAGCACCAAAATCGTTTTTTTTTTTTCTTTACAACTATTACTTTGAAAATGTGTGGACTTTCTTCTGAGAGGGGCCTCAAAAGTTACCGAAATTTGGGCATCACCTTGTCTTGATCAGGCCCTAAATGTTACTGCGATCAATAATATATAAAAAAAACTTGCAATGATTGATTTTCAAAAAGTAATGCTGAAAATGAATCTTACTACTATTATATATGCGAAAGTTTATCTGTATGGATGTATGGATGGATATTTGTTACTCTTTCACGCAAAAACTACTGAATGGATTTTGCTGAAACTTTACAATAATATAGCTTATGCATCAGAATAACACATAGGGTAGTTTTCATCCCGTTATGGGGGACAAAACCACCCATAGGGGAGCGATAAACACAATTTTGGTATAAATTCTCTAATATGGGGATGAAAAAATGCTTGCACAAATTAACATTATGTGTCCATTGAAAGCTCTAATTTTTCTGCTGAAGATGGCACCTGTTTGAAATTTCTAAGTACAATAAAAAACGAGTTATGAGCTTTTTAGTTCCATGTTCGAAGGCTTTCCTCAACTCAATACAGTATTTAGTGTATCATCTCAACTCCCCGTCGATAGCGACAATTGTCGTATTGTTGACTATTTTTGCTTTTCGTCTGAATGCTCGAGACTTTTCGCAAGTTAAATCTTAATGTAAGATTTTTGCACAAGATTGGCAAATAATACATGGATTTGGCTGATTATTTTCCAGTTTAACGCAACTTTGAGGCAATTAATGGTTTTTTTTTTTAGTTATTTGAGTTGACTCGGTATTTGATCGACCAGCAGGAATCTGGCCAAACTTTTTTTGCGGAATCATTTCAATAGCTAAGGCATTTGGCAATTTTTTTCAATTGTCGCTGTTTTTGAAGCTAAAGACTCCGCAACACTGTTTCTCGGGCTTCACCATGCAACCAAAATATCGCCATCTCTTTAATATTTCTTTCTTTAAATCATTTGTTAACATGTAAAATAATCCGCCAACTAAATTTAGTAAATCCATAAACAGCACAAATTTGCGCACAATTTCAAACAATTGCCAAATTTTACTACTTATTTTGTAAATATTTCGGGTAGCATTTTATGGTCACCAGAAGTATCTCAGTATTTGACGACACTATCTCTTCGATGAAAATTAGTAATACAGTTTTACAAAGTAGGGAGGGGAAGCCTTATCCAAGGTATCCCAAAACGATTACCGCAAATTTGGTAACATTTTAAATCGCAGTAAGGGATTACGGGCGGCTACTTTTGTTTAAAGTTTGTACTTCAATAGCAATATAGAGAAGACTTTAGAAAATGTTCAAAATAATAATAATAATAATAATAATAATAGTAATTTGAATTTTGACATCTTGAATTCAAATTATGTTTTTCGCAATCACGACTGTGTGTGTTTGTGTCTTTGTGCAGACATGAGTGTGTGTGTGTGTGTATGTTTGTGTTTGTGTGCAGGCATGAGTGTGTAGATATGTGTATGTTTGTGTTTGTGTGTAGATGCGTGTGTGCGCATGTGTGTGTCTGTGTGCAGGCATCAGTGTGTTGATATGTGTATGCGTGTGTGTGTAGTGTGTATGTAAGTGTGTTTGTGTCTGTGTACAGGCATGAGTGTGGGTATGTGTGTGTATGTATGCGTGTGGGATATGGACGGAACCAGGAGACTGTTTTCGCTAGAGGAGCAGCATCGTTAGGCCGGCCGACGGTGGTGATGCAGATGAAGGCGGAGGGGGGGGGGATAAAATCGTAGGAATTCAAAACAGTCAAATGAAAGCAATAAGCAGTCGTGATTGCTCAAAAAGATAAATCTTTTTAAACAAGTGAAGTTTAATCCCATATCTTGGGAAATCCTTAAATTTGTATATGCTTAAATGTCGCTGTTTCGTTTCTAAAAGTTTCTAAAAAAATTTTCTTCATACTTAATGCCGTTTTACTTTTATGGGTAAAAAAGAAGCTCGATTTTTAATCACGTCAAAGCGTTGTGTTTTGAGTTATTTCAGTCGCAGAAGAAAGCGAAATTCTCATAATTATTACAGACCCAGGCAACGCCGGGTATTTTTGCTATGTATAATATTCTGGTAACTAAATAGAGAAAATTATTAAATAGAGTCAGCCCCTACCCCCAGTTTACCTTCGGAAAAGATTTATTTTTCACCAGGAACGGCCAAATGCATGCAAAACATTTTCTTTATAGCATCTTCTGTTTGGAATTAAAAATCATATCTTATGAATATAGATCAAGCAATATTTTAAGTAGTTTTATGAACTTGGTAAGTCTGTGGTGAGTGTATGGTACTGTGGTCCTTTGGCGCTAAATAATGGATTTGGATTTATTATTTTACATTTTTACGCTGCTTTCAATTGCAAAAATAGAAAATGAAATTAAACAAAATAAATTTTTAAAAACTTATTAGATTGACAGAGTTATGATAACGCGGTCGGGACGAATGTTTAAAAATCTTGGCACTACATCCATTACAAAAGTTGCATTGAAATTTAAAAATTTTGCCAAATTAATTTTGGTAAAAAGATCATTAAGTAAATATTATGTACTAGCAAAAATACCCGGCGTTGCCTGGGTCAGTAATAATTATGGGAAACAATCGTTACTTGAACTTGTTTTCTGTTTTAAGTGAAAGAATTTAAAACACACCTTTTTGATGTGGTTAAAAATCGAGCTTTTTCCTTACTCATAAAACTAAAATAGCAATATAAGTATAAAGAGCAAATTAGTATTCATTTAGAAACGAAAGCTCGACATTTAAGCATATACAAATTAGAAGAATTTCCGAAACATGAAATTACGTGTTTCAAAAGATTTATCTGTTAATACTTTTTTTTTAACATGGAGTCTAAAACCTTCTCTGTATGGCTATTGAAGTACGAACTGTTTAAAAAAACGTAGCAGCCCGTAATACCCTTATACTTGCTTTAGTTATTTTGGGAAATTTTAACTATTGTGGGTTCTTGGTGCAATTTAAAATGTTACCGAATTTACGGCAGACGTTTCGGGATACCTTGGATAATGCTCCCCCTTACTTTGTAAAACGGTACGTTACTAATTTTCATTAAAGAGATATTGTCGCCAGATGCTGAGATAGTTTTGGTCACCACAAAATGGCGCCAAACATTTTCATCCGAAATAATGCTTCCAAAATAAGAAGTAAAGTTTGGCGATTGTTTAAAATTGTGCGAAAAGAAAAAATAATGGAAGTTTTGTGCTGCTTATGGATTTGCCTAATTTAGTTGGTGATGGATTATTTTACATATTAAAAAATGTTTAAAAGATTCTTTTAATGGCGATATTTTGTTTACATGGTGAAAGCTGAGATACATTATTACGAAGTCTTTGGCTTCAAAAACAGCGACAGTTGAAGAAACTGTCAAATGCATCAGCTACTGAAATCTTTCTGCAAAAAATTTGGGGAGATTTCTACTAGTAGATTGGATAATTAGAAAATGTCCAATCAGCATAAATAATTTAAAAAAAAAACATTAATTATATTTAATTTCCATTTAAATGGAAAATAATCAGCCAAATCCAGTTGCCGATCTTGTGGAAAAACGTTTCCTAAGATTTAACTTGAGAAAAGCCTCGAACAGTCAGCCGAAACGCAAAAATATTCAACAATACAACAATTCTAAATATCAACTGGGAGTTGAGATGATACACTAAATAATGAATTGGGTTGATGAAAGCCTTCGAACATGGAACAAAAAATGTTCATAACTCGTTTTTTTATACAACTTGGAACTTTCTAACAGATGCCATCTTCAGCAGAAAAATAAGCGCTTTCGATGGACACATAATTTTAATATGTGCACGCATTTTCTCACCCCCATATTGGGGCATTTATGCGAAAATTGGGACTAAAATTGGAATACAAAGGGAACTATCAATCGATTTTTTTCGAACTGGTCTATAAACCTTCCCAGTACCAAACTGAACAAACGGTGAAAGTTTCAGCCAAATCTGCCGGGTAGTTTCTGAGATCTTAGGGAACAAATTTACCAAACTCCATTTTTATATATATAGATACGGTATTAAAGTTGAAATTAATCCGCCAAATTAGTGAAACAACACGCTCAAATAACATTAAAACTTCTATTAAAATGTAAATTAATCCGCCAAATACATTTTTTATCTTCAGTCTCACAAGGCGACTACGTTATTTTAAATTTTTTATGAAACTTTAAATTTTCTTTTTTTCTTTTCTGTGTGTGTTTTTAAGGATTAATGATGCTAATTAGGATTTTGTGGAATTAATGTCCCTACTTTGATGGCGACAATGGAGAATATCGTTCTTTCTTTCTTTTTTTTCCTATTTATTTTTTATGCTATCAGACCTGTACTAATGAAGTTTTTTAGAATTAATCATGACGGAGATCTTCAGAAAGAGATTTTATTTGAAAACGCTGATATCACCATTTTAGTAGAGAGTTTAGGGAATGTTGCTCTTTCCGAAATAAGAAGTTTTTTGTACTATTGTCCTCATTTAAATGGGAATAAAAAAAAAACTGTCGTGCTTACTCTGATTACAATGGTATTTTTACTCTGAACTTTTTAGCATTTTAATCAGGACCGTTTACATTATTTAGAAACAGTGGATTTCCTTCTCATGGGGATTTTAAAGGTTTGATGTTCTCACTCTAAAGGGACATTATTACAATCAGGATTTGTAGTGACTGTCGACCCTATTTTGGGACGATTTCTCCGATAAGAAGCTATACAGTAATTTAGATAGCCGGTGTAGCTCTGGACATCATTTGACGGAGATCGGGATTATAAGGGAAATGTTTGACTTTATTTAAGAATTGTTGACCTCACTCGAATTGGAATTTTTGAGAATTCCCCGTACTAACTTCTTTACAATTCTTGAACGTTTTCTTGATTTGTGTTGAGTGATTATTTGGGTGTCTCCCCAGTTTCGCCGGCATTTCATCCCCCCCCCCCGATTTACAGTTTTAATCATACCTTTTGATATATTAAAGAGGAGAAGAAATTTGAACTGTCTGCGAAACTGGGGAAAAAACATTTCTTGGTAACTATTTGATCTCTGCCAGTGCTGACCATTAACTTGAATCGATTGAAAAAAAAAACTACATCAATGTGAGCGATGCCGCGGGTAAAAGCTAGTAATACATATTTTACAAAATATTTTCTATCATATCTTTCAAATCTTTACAATCACCTTTTTATTTCATTTAATACGGCCAGCCCTTCGTACATATTCAACAATGTTAAATTTAACAAATTGTGGGATTGTGTATGTGTCTTTACAATCACTGTATGATACAATTGAATGGCTCGGGTCGAGAATGTGATATGCCACATGATCTGAGTTTTTCAGTGGGTCAATTTCCAACTTATAAAGAATTGTTATAGACTTTTTCAAAGGTATTATACATTTCTATATCCTGCAACACTAAAACCAGATATGTTTTTATCCAAATTTCATAGTCGAATGTCATGTTTATTTCAATTTTAGTTATGGGAAACAAATTTTGATCGAAAAGTCATTCCTTGGGGCTTGTCACATTTCTGCCCCGAGCCCTTCAACTGTACTGTGAAGGCAAGTTGTTTTTTCTGCATCAACATTGCGCTGACAATAAAACAACTTTTACAGATTTCGCCGAAGAACAAATTTGGCCATTAAATTGGTGACTTGTAGACATTTGCTGGCACGGCCTGAACAATAAGAGAAATCGCGAGAACGTTCTGGAGTTGACATACACAATTTCCTCCGGAATTGACCTGGTTACTCGTATATAAAAAACCGCGTGCCATTAGAACAATATATATATATATATATATATATATACTGAGATGCTTATATATTGAATTTGACTGAAATAGTGCATCAATCTGTGATTTTATTCTAGGTTATTTTATATGTTGGTTTTGTTGGTTTAGACTAGTACACTGCTTTTGCACATGATCTCGAGTAAATGATCATTATTGTGAATAGTTTTACAGTTTGGATTTTAGGTAATTAAAGTGTCTTTATTCATCCAAGACCAAAATCTGCTCGTATTGCTCTAATTAAAAAGATATAACCCACTACTATGTAATTTTTAAATGGAGTTTTCAGATATTTAATTACTATGTTTTACTAAATTTACGAAAAATGTCGTCACTCCAAAGCAATAGTAGGACATCTAAGCCTCAGAACAACAAAATGATACCCTCACGTGCAGATCCTGAAATATTTGCAGGGAGGCACGATTGATTTTTTTTTTCTTTTTTTTTTCAACTTGCTCTTTACTACGTACCCTGTTCCTGGTTTATACATTTGATCACAAACGTTTTGGATTCAAATTCGGAAACAATTGCGCTTTTAGGGCTTGATGCTCATTTCTAGAGGAGAGATCTGTTCCAAAAAATCTGTTTTGTGGAACTTCAGTTTCGTAAATTTACCGGAGGAAGGCTCTGAGTTCCATCTCCTCCGCTAACGTTACAAAAGATTTTCTGCAATTCCGTTTTTACGACTTTCATTTTAAAGAACGGTGGAAGGAAGGTCGTTGTACCACTTCTCCTCTAACATCACAAAAATAGTCTTAAAATACGTTTTTGGTAACTTCAATTTCGAAAAATTTCCAAAAAAGAGTTCTGAACCCTTTTCCTTCGCCTGAGATCATCAACGATAACCTATGATTGCGTTGGGACTTCCATTTTGAAACCTTCCAAGCCCTAACACCATCAAAGATCGTCTAGAATTGCGTTTTTTGAACTTCAATATAAAAAAATTACCGCTAGATAGTCCCTTCAAGTGAGGGGCGCTCTACCCTCCCTTGTATCCCTTTCTGGATATCCTACTGTTGCTCTGAGCTGACGATGTGCCTGCACTGCCGTGGGCAGGTAAATGGCAGTATCAGCAGAAATGAGTTTTTGAGGTATTTGAAGAAACTCGTTTTGTGTTCAATACTAACAGTAGGGAAACGTAGGAATTAAACGCTTTTTTTTTCAGCGGAAACCAAACAAGCAAGCTTGTACTATAAATCTAACGTACAATCGATGATAAAAACTAAAAATGAAACAGTTGCAGTTACTGCACGTTACCTACTCACGACAGTACAGAGTTACCACTTATGCGTGGGTAAGGCATAGTACAGTAGACACTCTTTTTACGCAGGTTTATTTTACGCGGTTTCGATTATACGCGGTTTAAGATTTGACATCTTTATTTTACTTTACGCGGATGAATTTCGGTTTTACGCGGATGCAGCAATGCAAACAGATAAATTTTTTCCCCTCTTTCAAAATCCAAACTCTTAAAGATTGTAGATTACACGTAATAAACTGCATTTTGGTGTTCTAATAATCGATCTTGGGCCACTGGAGACATTTTATGCAATTGGTTCCAAAGCTCTTTCCAGAAGTAAAGTTATTAAACTTACACAGAACTCACTGCAAGAAGAGCTTTTAGGGGTGACAAAAGTGGCTAAAATCAACGAGGATACCGACATCGGTGACACACAACCAAAAACGTTCACATTGAAAATTTTGAGCTATTCCTAGACAATAGAAATCATCTCTCTGATTTGTTAGTGAAGGAAGATTCTGTCATGGAAATGACGCAAGTGATCATGGATGCGTTAATGCTCTGCAAAGAATTACAGAGAAAAGTTCTTAATGACTGCTAAAAGACTATCATTGCCAGCTCCTCTTTATAAATAGAACACAAAATTAATTTATGCTTTCTTTATGCATGTTGTGCATAAAAGTCGATATAAGTACACATTGAACTTATTATACAATTACAAACATTCACCGTTCCTGCTTTTCTACAATGACCAAATTTTCATTAATTAGTTTTTTTATGATTCGTTCCATATTTTGTGTAACTTATGTTGAACTTATGTTTCCAGGAGCTTCCGCGCAGCCGTCAGTGTTTACGCCAAAGGTTCTAAAAATGATGGCCAGTACATGTGATCGCCCCATTGTGTTCGCACTTAGCAATCCAACAGACAAAGCAGAATGCACAGCAGAAGCAGCTTACACTCATACTGATGTACGTATGTTTATTGACACAAACTTTTTTATATAAAATCATATTTATTGCATGTTCCTTTACCAGAATGAATATGAATTGTAATATGATGACGCAAAATAGTTTTTTTTTTTTTTTTTTTACAAAAGTTATAATACGTGCTATGTTACTTAAATTTTGAAAATTACTTAAATGCAGTTATTTCACTATCCTGATAAACTAGAAAATCGCCCGTCATGGTATGACGGGTGAAAATTTATCAACAATTGAACGAAGCAATTGACTGTTTGGTGATATTTTGATAGTTGAAATTTTAATCCTAACACGAGTGGATTAACCCTAAACTCCAGTAGATAGCGTTAATTGTTTTGGTTTCTTCGTTTTCATAAAATGAAAGTCTTGCCAGTATAACAGTTAATTGCCGGATCGAGTCCAGCCTTGTCACAATAAAGCCTTTCCCTGCATGTTAATTATTACCAAAACATATTTTCAAATTATCATGCCGTGACGCGAGTTTCATTGTTGAAACACGCGAGTTACTCGATCATCGGCTATTATTAATATGAGGATGTTTGAAATATTAAAAAAGAGCAAGACTCTCTGCAAAGGCTCAGCGCATTTATAAAAGCTGGGGGCTCAAAACTCCCCAGAACCCTTCGTCTTAAGCCATATTGTCAATCTTATTGTAACAATGTATATACAGTCAGTGGACTGTTGAGACACCCCCCCCCCCCAAAAAAAAAAAAAAAAAAAAACTTGTACACTTCCAAAAATTTGCTCTTACTAACTTGTAAACTGTTTGCCTGAATTAACCGTCTTTTTCGAAAATACTCAAATAGATATCTCGCGACATCTTTAGAGATGTTTCAATTAATCATAATAGCAAGCGAATCATTTTAGAATTGAAATAAGTAAAAGTAGGGGAGTGTGGGGAAATGGTGAAATTATTTGCTCTGTTTCTAGCGCCCCCTATGTGGCATTATTTTAACTATGTAATGACACATGAAGTTCATTCTAGCCAGGAAAAAGTTATCTATAAAGGCTAAAATGATAATACCTGCAATTCCCCATATTGTAAAAGTTTGTTGTTAATCAAAAATTATTTTTGTTACTTTAAAAGGATCAAGTTCTTGTTGTTATTAATGTTCTTGTTGTAACATTAATTGGGACCTACTAATATGCGAGCAGTATTTATTTATTTGATATCAAGCGTATTTTCTTTTTAAATGTTTTGTGTAATTATTCAAATGCATGCGGGGAATGATGAAAATTAAAAGGTTATTTGGTTCGCCTCTATATTTACAAATATTGGATGATGATTTTCTCGCCAATTTGCTTTTTTCATTTGCTTGCCCATGCTACGGTTCTACGTTATGATAATTTCGTAATTTAGTCGTCCACGTTGTGATAATTTGCTCGGTAAAATTTTCTTAAAATTGGAATAGAAAAAGAACAAAATCGAACTTTCGAAAAATCGCTTCGAGGTGCACACCCCATGCTACAAACTAACTTTGTACCAAATTTCATGAAAATCGGCCGAACAGTCTAGGCGCTATGCGCGTCACAGACATCCAGACAGAGAGAGATCCAGCCAGAGAGAGTTTCAGCTTTAATATTAGTAAAGATAAAGATTAATCAATTACATTATTTATTTAGTTATTCATTTATCGTTTTGTTATCTATTCATTTATTCATTCATCGCTTTATTTACTCATTTATT
Source organism: Uloborus diversus (assembly GCF_026930045.1). NCBI lineage: Eukaryota > Metazoa > Arthropoda > Arachnida > Araneae > Uloboridae > Uloborus > Uloborus diversus. Next base: position 40,010,707 of record NC_072737.1, read on the forward strand.
TGATCAAAAATAATTTTCACTATCAAGCAGAAGATACTTCATTTTAAAAATATTTTATTTTTCATTTGCCTGTAAAAAAAAAAAAAAAAAAAAAAGGTTTTATTTTTTTGGAATGCTTGTTTCAATGTAAGTTTTATAAAAATAAAAAAGGGAGAAAAAAACCCTTTTTCTTCATGCACTGCAATTTTCAAAACAAATTTCCTATTTGTTCATTTTGAAAAAGGTAAATCATCTCAACTATTTCCCTTTACCCCACATTCCCCTACGTAATCTGAGAGAGGAGAATAAAAACTCCCAATTTAACCTGAGAATTTACTTTCATTCTCTTCTAGGGCAAGTGCATTTTCGCTAGCGGTAGTCCATTTCCCGCCGTTACATTCAATGGCAAGACGTTTCATCCAGGTCAGGGCAACAATGCCTACATCTTCCCCGGCGTTTCACTGGCCTTGATCGCTTGTGGTGCTAAATCGGTTGGAGATCGGGTCTTTTTGATTGCTGCAAAGGTAAAAAAAAATCTTTTAAAAATCGATTTCCCAGTTATTTTTTCTCACAAATATGAAATAGTGCCTCTTCTTAAATAGTGTTTCAGATCAGACATGGCAATTAATTATAAATTGTTATAATTTATTTGTATGTTTTTCGATGAAGTTCATTTTAAAGGGGACAATTATTCAAACGGTAAGTGCAACACGATTAGATGTTCTACACATGGGCGCCCATATGCAAAATTTTAAGGGGGAGGCTGGCTCGGATATTTTCACCATGGTTTAGCAGGATATTTTCCCCATAGAAACCGATTTCAGTACAGATTTGAGTTGTTTAAATTTGACATTTTTAATAACTTATTCATTAATGACTGGAGAAGAAATGCTTTTACATTTTTACAAATAAAATAGTACTAAAAGCAGGAAAGTCCTCATTTCTAGGAGGGGGGGGGGGTGGCTTAAGCCCCCTCTATATGGGCTCCCATGATTCTACATTGCTTAAATGATTTTCACGATATTTTCCTGCCGAATTCTTATTTACATTTCTCTGAAAACTGGAATTTAATAGCTTTTTAACGTTGAAAAATTCTTTAAATTAAACAGTGTTTAAAAAAGGTGGTAATCGAAATTGCTACCTTTAGCGATGATAATGACTGTATAATAGGGTGGGTCATTTAAATTTTTTTTCGAAATGTTAAGGGGCAGAGGATTAAAAAGGTGCTAAATGGTCTCGAACTAACATGTGTGAAATTTTATTCCATTCTGATAAGTCTTTTTGCCTTCAGAATGAGTTTGAAGTTTTGATTTCTTTACCCAAATAGGATATGTTCCATGTAAGATTACAATAATAATAAATGTTACTTCGTTCACAGAAACAAGTGATCAAACTTTCAATTTGCATCTGGTTTAAATTCACTCTTGCCGTTTTAGGTATTACAATGGGCTGAAATGTGTGGATTAGGTCAAACACTCCCTGCCTGCTGTGCAATATAAATGAGTAAGAGAGGCTAAAAATCTACCTCTTGCAATGCAGCAGTCTTTTGAAATCCTATCCGAAAATACCTAAGAAAATAATCAGCGCCATTTTACCAAGCTAGTAAATTGCTATTTGACACTTCATCTTGCAAATGCAAAGATATTAACATCTACATTTGTGCGGGAAAAAAAACACGAGTGAGAGAGAAATTTTAGCTTTAGATTCAAGAAAAAAGTGAAGACAGTTTTAGTATCATTACTTCATCGCATTTATTCTATCGGACAGAAACAATGAGGATGAATTCAAGGGACCTTTACAAGCTTCAAACTTCAAACGCTTATATCAATAACTTTTCTACTACACGTAATACGGTGAACTTTAATTTGCTTTCACGGGCATGTGATAGTTATGAAGTATCAGACAGGGCTGGAGCAGCTATTGCTTCAGCAGTACTTTACCCCACCACTTCAGAAATTATTGAAAAAAAAAAACCTTGCTTCGTCGGAAGTGCAAAATATCACGAAAATCTGCCCTGGCAAGAGCCAAAGCCTGGCAAAATGTCTCATGGTCTATGGCTAACTCATGCTAATCGAACTCTACGTTTGTGTGTTTCAGTGGAATCTCCTTCTAAAAATTTAATAATTCTTGCAACATAAATCTTCAAAGTTTATGCTCCAATCTGGTTTGCTATCAAAAGTTACCCTTTGTGTTCAGATTGGCTCGGCAGTTGTTCAAAATCACTGCAACTAGATATTGATCTACTGAGTTAAAATGCAAAATAGATCCCGTAATCCAAAAAAAAACGGTGTTTTCGCATGTTCTAAAAATTAATTTATTGCAATGCTGACAGACTTGGAACAACACATCCGTGAATTGGCAGCCCGTTGGATTTTAGATACCCGTAGTGATCAGCGAAATAGACTCCGACTTTTTCCAAGTTCTTGTTGTTAAGTTTGATGCAGAATCTTGTATTTTCTTCCAATGACTGGAAAAATGTGTCTGATCCATCAATACTGAAATCAATCTCTGAAGAAGATATTCAACTGTTTGTTTCAGGCAAAAAATAATTGTTTACTATGCCTGCCATGCCATACACTCAGGCTGATAAAAGGCAGGGGTGCCCATGGGGGGGGGGGTCATGGCGCAGACTGCGGCCTTAAATTTTATTGGGGTGTTGATTTTACAAGGTTTTTATCTTATTTTAAGGGAGGGCTCTCGTTCTGGGGGGGGGCATCTCCCTTGGGGGATGGGCACCCCGTGGAAGGGCAGTTAAACTTGACATAAGTTTCTACTACATTGTGCAAAAAGAGAAGCTTTAATAAAGAACCAGCTGGAGTCCCGGAAACTCATGCCAAAACTGGATAGTAAGAAGGACTTTCAAGCTATTTTAAGATGAATATTTTTAATTTTGTAAATTAATGATTATCATAAACGTTTTTCTAAACAAATTAACAAATGATAATACTTGGTATACGGTATTACGTACTTGGCATACTTGGTATTGTATAATACTTGGACAACCTTAAGTTGTTATTTTTATGTGTAATTTTGTTTTTCAGTTTTTTAATGAAAAACGACTTTTTTCCTTAGATACGGGTTTTTCAAACTCACTCCGGAGGTGGAAAATGATCTCCTAATCGAATGAAATTTTATATATTACCTTAAAACGTCATTTGGCACCTTTTTCTTGCTCTGCCCGATGAAAATCGGAAACTTTTCTTTTTTTTACCATAGGACGATGACCCACCCTACTGTATAATCAGTGCCGTCTAATAGCAACGAAATTCGTTTCTTGAGAATTCAAAAAAAAAAAAAAATCCCGTAAAAGTTTTTAGGTTCAACTTTCGGAATTGAATAACACGAAGAAATGCTTTGAATATAAACATGCTTAATGTGTTATGGTTTCAGGCACTTGCAGAGCTGGTAACAAAAGAAAACATGGACGAAGGCAGAGTGTACCCACCACTGGACACCATCAGGAGAGTGTCTATGGTCATTGCTGCTAAAGTGGCCCGCTTCTTATTCCAGGAAGGCCTGGCTACGTATAAGCCCGAGCCACCCGATTTGGAGACATTCCTGGCCACAAAGCAATACAGCTACGATTATGAAGCTTAAATTTCTATTTGTTGTCAAAGATTGTGCGTTTATTATTATTGATGTTGAATGTATGTAAAAGTATGAATAAATATATCTATGTTTAAGACTAGTTTCTATGTAATTGCTTCAGCCGTCAAAAAAAAAAAAAAAAAAAAAAAAGCTTTTATAAAGTGACCGCGAAGCGTTGACCCTAGGCTCCGCCTTTTTTCCGAATGGACCATTTTCGTAAAGGGGCGATATTGAGAGGACAGTAAAAACGTAATTTGCAAGTGCGTCATTGGTTCTAGAGTTTGAATACGTCACCTTTTCGAATTGAAAGTAGCAAAAGAGGTAAAACATTTTAATTTTGTGCGGTCAAGGCAGATGTCTCATTGGACAGGTCACATCCTCCGTTAGTGGGTGGGTCTTGGTTTCACTTCTTTCAACAGACATTGGACAGAGATAACAACGCCTTCTATAATTAATTTCAATTGAAAATTAGCGAGAGTAGAGCTGTAATAATGAATGCAAAACTTGTCATTTTGACTTTTTCGCCAACTCAATGCAGTTACTGCTGCAACTTAAACTTTTCAGGTCTAAATACAATCACATTAAAAAAAAATACTAGGAGTAAATTTTTTTGTCATGTCGCCGAAATGTTGCTCAACTCCTAAATATGGCACGCGTCCTTTCTTCTTTCTCTACCTATTTTAAAGAATGAACTTGTTTTCTCAAATGATTGACAAGGGTCATTTGCTTGAGGTCGGACTATACCAAGATGATGCAGGACATCTAGGAACGTTTCATCACGTCACAATGATCGGTTTTATGACTGTACAGAAATTGTTGATCTAATCAAAAAACAGTGTTTTAACGGACATTAAATATTTATCTTTATGCCACTTACAGATTTCGCTTGGATTTCCCCAAAAGTTGCAATTGCGACAGTTACAATTTCAAATGCTTTTCAAGTGATTTAATTATTTAATCGCTGGAGTATGAAACAGTTTCTGTGATGAATCAACCAAAATTGGTAGATATTCCGCGCTAATTTCAGCCAAAAGAGACATGTCCATTTCATTGTATGTCACTTTTATGATTATCATAATTCAAATTTGTTCATTTTTATTGCAAACGTATGTTTCAGAAGCACCAACTAATGCTTGTTTATTTATTTACCTAATTATGTCAAACAGGTTTCAACAAACGTGATAGAAACCCGATATTAGGAACAATAGTAAAAAAAAAAACCTACAGAATTAATGTTACTTGGGTTCGCCCAGCGGTCGAAATTCGACCATATTCATTACTGATTATTTGAGAAAACTTACATATGAATTTCCCTGTTTCTAACAGTTTTATTTTTACTCTTATGCACAGGGTCCGCAAACCTCCTATTTTTTCCTATTTTCCTACTTTTTTAAAATTTTCAAAAATTTTCTTGTTTTTTCCTATTTATTCCTATTTTTTTTCCAATGCATAATCTTGCTTCCGCTTTTTTTACCCATACTGATATATTTTTGTGCACCTTATCCACAGACAATGGCAGAGCCGGACGATTCTGTTGGGAGGGGCGATTGAGTAATGCATGAAGGGGGGAGGGAGAGGGGACTAATGAAAATAAAATTTAGAAAAAAGTTTAAGAACTGAAGGATGTTTTTTTTTTTTTTTGTATTTTTTGGAATAATGTGTATCGTTCAAAGAGTTTGAATGAAAGTTATAAGTGTTTCGAGTACCACACACACACAAGAATGAAAAATTGAAAAAAAAAAAAAAGTATTCTGGTTCTATTATCTAATCTAAACTTTCAACTTTTGATTCGTTTGAGGATTCGTGAAGTTTTCCCAGTAGCTGTTCAGGTCCTCAATTGTACATTTTTCCTTATAAAAGAAAGGTTGCAGTATTAAAATGGAATCTCTTTTTACCAGTTTTCGTACCAAACATAATGAAATACTAAAATTGCTTTTGTAAATAAAATTTGAAGATAGTTATGGATTTGTTTGTTGTTCAGTTGTTTAATATTCACGCATAATAGCCCAGTCAATAAAGGTTTCGTGTCGCAACTAATTTAGGGAAAGCTAATTTTTGCAGGTTGTTAATACATAAAGTATACACTAAAAAAATACAAAGTCCCGACCTCCACCTCTCTTGCTTCCCCCCCCCCACCCCCTCCGAAACATTGCCAGACAGTACTATGATTATACGCTTTTCGCGTTGCAACTACTTAAGAGAAAGCTGAGTTTTGGCAGGATGTTAGTACATAATGTATTCTTTAAAAAAGTACAAAGTCCCGACTTCCATCACTCTTTCTCCCCCCCTCCCCCCCCCCCCCCCTCCGAAGCACTGCAAGAACAGTACTATGATTGTACGCTGTTCGTGTCGCAACTAATTAAGAGAAAGCTTGAATTTTAGGATGTTAGTACGTAATGTATTCTTTAAAAAAGTACAAAGTCCCGACTCCCACCACTCTTCCCCCCCCCCTCATCCCCTACGAAACACTACAAGAACAGTACTATGATTGCACGCTTTTCGTGTCGCAACTAATTAAGGGAAAGCTGAATTTTGGCAGGATGTTAGTACGTAATGTATTCATTAAAAAAGTACAAAGTCCGGATCCCCACCTCTCTTGCTTTCCTCCCCACCCCCTCCGAAACATTGCAAGAGCCGTACTATGATTATGCTCTTATCGTGTTGCAACTAATTTGGGGAAAGCGAATGTTTTTAAGATGATAGTACAAAAAGTATACACTAAAATAAGACAAAGTCTCGAAACCCCTCTTTCTCCTCCCCCCTTCCGAAGCATTGCAAGAGCAGTACTATGATTATACGCTTTTCGTGTCCCAACTAAATAAGGGAAAGCTGTTTTTTTTTTTTCAAGATGTTAGTATACAAAGTATACACTAAAAAAAAAAAGTCCCTACCCCTATTGCTGCCCCCCCCCCCGCCCCGTCCGAAACATTGCAAGAGCAGTATTATGATTATACGCTTACAACTCGAAAACTAACACTACCAGAGTATTCCTTTTTTTTATTTCACTTCTTATAGGGTCATTCCATACAGATTCAACGTATGAGTTCGCTCGACCATTTTTAATTTTTTTGAAACTCATATCCCAAAATGATGCATATGAATGATGTTTAAAACCACTTTTATTTTTTCTCTAACCTTAACCCTTGATTTTTTAGGGGTCATCAAAAGGATTTTTGCAGTCAAAAATGGGACTTTTAGACCTTTTCATTTTGGCCAAAATCTATTTGAATTACATTTATGGCAGCTAATTTTACGCTTTGATGTAAAAGTGCATAAGATGATAGTCTCACATGCTGAGTTACGTGGGTGTAACTTAATAATTAAAATAATGGCAACAGGTTAAAGTTCAAGGTCAAATGTAAAATTTTTGCTCATTTTAAAGGGTCATAACTCGCTTAGGGGACGAAACAGAGCATTTTTTAACATTGGTACTACGCGACATCAATGTCGCGTAGTGAAAAAATTCGGTCGCCTAGAAGATGCAAAATCAAACTACTGGGCGACATTGGAAAATTCAACAATGGTTCCACTCCTCACCAAAAGCAGTTTTTCTCTTATTTTTCCTACTCGTTTAAAACCGCCCGACTGGTTACGAGAACATGTCATCCCCTGCGGGTTAAGGGGTGCTAATTGTTGTCGCCATCCAGTCATCATTGTACCGCAGGGTAGACTCAGTGGTGTAAATTCCAGACTAATCAGTGATTCACCCGGGGTGTGATGATTTTTAGCGGGAACTTGAGGGCTTATGAACAAAATGGGCAGTTTAGAGTAAGAGTTTACGAACGAAAAGGCGCTTTCGTTGACAGATTTTTTTTTCTCTCCCCACCCCACCACTCAGCATGAAACGTTGTTCTTTCCTTCATCAAAAAGGTAAGAGAAATAAATGATTATGCTTTGATTTTAATTTGTTATTTAATTCAAATACATACGCTTTTTATTTTAATATAGTCTGAATAAATAAGAAGAATGTCGGGATATGGTTTAGAGAGGGGTTTTTCAACCTTTTTTACTCATGGGCCACATTGCAAGTTTTTGGAGATGAGGCGGGACAACAATACTTTAGTTCATATGGTTTAGTTCGCACTCTCCCCCCCCCCCCCCTCCTTCCCTCAACCTGCCACATTCATCCATAACTTTTTTTAGAATAAACGCTCAGTAGCATGGGGCAGGGGCGGATACAGAAAAACCTTCTGAAGGGGGTCCGGTAAATTGAATGCCCCCACCCCCACACACATACATTCGGTGTTTCATAACAAAGTTTTCACGAATTTATTTTAAAATGCTTTATTTATTTATTTGTTTATTTTTTAAATATTCCTTCTGTCAATATGAATCTACTTCTATAAGTTCCTGAATATTATTTACTAACTAGAAAATCTCCCATCAAGGTAGGACGGGTGAAAATTGCTTCTACATTTGAACGAAGCCATTGCCTGTTTGGTGATATTTTGATACTTAAAATTGTAACCCTAACTCCAGTGGATTAACCCAAAAACTCCAGTAGGTAGCGTTCATTTTTGACCATTTTTTCTTTTCTTTATTCCCCCTGAAATGACACAGTCTTACCAGTAAAACTGTTAAGTTGCCGGATCGAGTTCAGCCTTGTCACAGTTAGGTCTTTCCCAGCATGTTAAACATTACCAAAACATATTATCAAATTATCATGCCGTGGCGCAAGTTTCATTGTTAAAACACGCGGGTTACTCGATCATTTGCTATTATATATATGAGGATATGATCCCTCCGAAACTAAAAGCTGGATGCAACCATGCATGTATTTGTCCTCTAGAAAGTGGTAAATGCTAGCCAAACGTTCGTTGTATCACGCCTCGACATATTTAAAAATACTAATTGTTCTATGTTCTTATTTGTAACAAGCACATCTGTTTCGTTTCAAATGTGCATATTTGATGCGTCTGTTCTTGGTTATGCAGAAATAAATCACCAGGGTCATTTTCCAAACTTTTGCCTAAACAACATTTGAAAAATTTCAAACATAAATATCATCAATTGTTTTATTTATTTCGGGAAAAATTTCTTGTAATAGTTTATTTTTAAGGGTACAATCATATTCGAGGCAGTGAGAAGCAAAAGGATGCAAGAGGCAAAATTAAAAATTTGGAGATAACCAGTGCAAATGGTAGGTGAACCCCTTCTCTGTCTCGGGGCAAGAGATGGTACTACTAGCTCTGGTAGGTGCTGCTGTATAGCATGATTTAGAAAAAAAATCCAATTAACGAAAGCCTACCTTGGACGTAATCCTTATACGCGCTTTACTCTTAACTTGAAAATGTCCACTTGCATCCCTTTGCTTCTCACTGCCTCATTTGAGCTTAGTATTTCATACTAGAGATATTTTACTTTAAAAGTAAATTTTTCACCTTCAATGTCATGAGTGTTACCGAACAACATGACAGTATTTTAACGAAGTATTTAAATGTTTATTTTTACGAAAAATCATACATTTTATGAATAAATTTGTCCCTTGAATCGCATAAAAAAATAATAATTTTTAAATAAAAATGCACAATATTCATCGTCATGAGTGTTACTACGTATCATATTTTCACTGCCTGTCAAAATTATAAATGAAAAGGAAAAAAAATATTTCAAAATAATATTGTTATAACATTGCTTTTAAGTACGCTACAAATTTTAATAGAGTTATTATGCATTTCTTTTGTTTTTTTAATTGAATTTTTGAAATTGTTTACTATTAGGTAAAACTCACGACACATATGATTAGACTTTGTTAAGATGTGCCGTTTCCGTTAATAATCGTGGTTTTTCCAAGAAATTGCCATATGATTTCTTTCATTTTAACTACACATTAAAAAAAAAAAAAAATCTTATTGATCCCATCAAGGAAAAATTAGTGAACGAATCGCGATAATACGTTCCTTTGAGTTTGAAACCAGTGAGTTAAATGTATTCTGCCACTCTAGGCATCTGACTCCAGCATTACTTCTTTAGCAAACAAAACTGCTTTTGTTCAAAATATGCAGTGTGTTTTGTGTTCTTTTTAATTATCTATATCCGTAACCTTACCAAAGATAGTCTAGAATGCGATTTTAAGTTTACAAATCAGAAAATTTTCCTGAGATGGGAAATGTTCTCGTATGGGAGGTCTTTCAATCTCTCCTCCTCTTAAATCCCCATAGATCGTTTAAAACAGCATTTTCAGAGTTACAATTTAAACCAATTTCTGAAGGAGCTCTCCAAACCTCTTCTCCCCTACCATTACCAAAAATAATTAGAATGCATTTTTAAGGCAGCAAGTTAGAAAAATTTCCTGGTGTGGGGCTTCGAGTCTTTCCTTCACGTAATATCATGAAAATATGGTATTATCCTGCGTTTTTAGCACTATAATTGCAAAAAAAATCCGCGGGAGGAAACCCCCGAACCTCCCTCTTCTTTACATAATTGGAGATAATATTTGTGTTTTTAAAAGGTTTCAATTTTGAAAAATGAGTGAGAGAAGGGTGGTCCTCAGACCCCTTAATATTACGAAAGACAGTTAGAATGCATTTCTAAGATTACAAATGAGAAAAAATTCCTGGGAAGGGCCTTGAAATCTCTCCATAGACAGGGGAGCGCCACCAAGCCATTTCTCCCCTAACATTACCAAAGATCGTCTAAAATGCGTTTTTAAGACTACAAATTTGAAAATTTTCCGGGGGAGAAGCCCCCGGTTACCCTTATTTCGGAGTTAATATTATAAAGCAAGATATTATCTTTTCCCGGTAATCTAATAAGCGAACTCGATTACTTACAATCAGGTTCTTTTTGTCAATATTTAAATATATTAAAGGTTTACTCATAAACCAGAAGCTGAACCTATTATCTTTGTATGTATTTAAGATACGCTTGAATTAATTAAAGGGCCGCCAGTTCCATACGTCCCCTACGTTTTTGATCTCACGACGGATATAAAAAGATATATATATAGCAACAGTTAGACATTTAATTATTTTAAACTTATATCGCCTAGTGAAAATTCCTTAAAAAATGCTCTGGGACGAAAACACAAAATGAAATATGGCAAAAACTAATCACTGGAGTCACACTAATGAGAAAATATAGCTGTAATTGTGTGTTTGTTTACCCTTTACAAATTACAGCCCCTCAAAGAACAGAAAATTGAGAAAAATGACATTTTTAGACCCCTGTAAACCAAAAAGGGATGGAATTAAAAATGAAATTTCTTGGCCAATTGAATATTCCATTCAAGTACTATACATTTTATACATATTGTTTTGTGTATTTGGTTTGTAAAAAAGATATAGGTCTTTGAAATTGAGCAATTTCGATAGTTAATTTACGCACTAAAACAGAAATAAAAAGTGTGAAAACTTCATTGCATTTTAAATGGCCTATATAATATATTATACTGAAAAAACATATTTTAAGTATAAAAAAACTATTTTAATTTCATAACTTAGAAATATTTGGACATGAATGAGTAGTTCATACTTGATTGACAGCTTAAGTAGTTAATTTATAGACTATCTACACACACAAATTTTCAATACACACAATAATATGCTCTGTACATTAACATATCTAAATTGCCTTAAACATATGCAAACTTGTTTGAGTGTAGTTTTGAAAAAATGAACTCACTTAGTAGTCCTATAGTTGTAATGGTGACTCAAGTATATGGCGTTTTAAAATGCTTTACCAAGGCACATTCATATATTTGATACTTCGAAAATGTACTAGGAGCAAGACAATGACAGGGGTTCTAAATTTAGTGATCAACACAAGCTATGTAATAACTTTTTTGACAATAATGGGCATTTTCCTTTGATAGTCTTTTTAGTAACACACTATTCTTCATACCTATTGCTAGGGGACAATAATTTTACAGTGATAATATTTAAATACGGTGGCATAAAGCAGTGATAAAATGTTGTATTGGGAATTTTATTTGCAGAGTCAAACCTTTTTTGCAGCAATTTTTCAGCTAGTTTAATATACTGAATGCTCACAAGGATACATGCAATGGTTAGTAGCAAAAATGCAGAAGGTATACCTACATTTCTGTAGGAATTAAAATGTGACTTCTAGTAGTTCTTTGCAAGCTAGTCTTAGTAGTATCAATTCTTTTTACGGTTCTTCTGATTCTGTTACAATGTCCACTACCGTGTGACATTGCATAGAAATGCCATTCAGCTCTCAAGTTGACATCCGTTTCGTGATTATATAAATTAAGAAAGTTCTTTCTATTTTTGTTGTGTATTTGAGTAAAGTATTTCAGTACGCCATATGCTGTGTCACCACCAGAACTATAGTACTACTGTGTGAGTTAATTTTCTTAAAACTACACTGAAGCAAGAAATGAAAAACTCACCTTTTTTTCCTTTCAACTATGTAGATAATGCTTTTGCACTTGTTTAGGCAAGTTACATAAGTTAATGTACAGAGCGTATGTTTGTATGTATTGAAAATTTGTGTGTGTAGATAGTCTATAAATTAACTACTTAAGCTGTCAATCATGTATGAACTACTCATTTATGTCCAAATGTTTCTAAGTTATCAAATTAAAATAGTTTTTTTTATACTTAAAATATGTTTTTTCAGTATAATATATTATATAGGCCATTTAAGAAAGTGCAATAAAGTTTTCACACTTTTTATTTCTGTTTTAGTGCGTAAATTAACTAGCAAAATTGCTCAATTTCAAAGACCTGTACCTTTTTTACAAACCAAATACACAAAACAATATATATAAAATGTATAGTACTTGAATGGAATATTCAATTGGCCAAGAAATTTCATTTTTAATTCCATCCCCTTTTGGTTTACAGGGGTCTAAAAATGTCATTTTTCTCAATTTTCTGATCTTTGAGGGGCTGTAATTTGTAAAGGGTAAACAAACACACAATTACAGCTATATTTTCTCATTAGTGTGACTCCAGTGATTAGTTTTTGCCATATTTCATTTTGCGTTTCCGTCCCCTAAGCGAGTTATGACCCTTTGAAATGAGCAAAAATTTTACATTTGACCTTGAACTTTAACCTGTTGCCATTATTTTAATTATTAAGTTACATCCACGTAACTCAGCATGTGAGACTATCATCTTATGCACTTTCACATCAAAGCGTAAAATTAACTGCCATAAATGTAATTCAAATAGATTTTGGCCAAAATGCAAAGGTCTAAAAGTCCCATTTTTGACTGCAAAAATCACTTTTGATGACCCCTAAAAAATCAAGGGTTAAGGTTAGAGAAAAAATAAAAGTGGTTGTAAACATCATTCATATGCATCTTTTTGGGATATGAGTTTCAAAAAAAAATTAAAAATGGTCGAGCGAACTCATCCGTTGAATCTGTATGGAATGACCCTATAATATTATAAACCAGTGGTGCCCAACCTACGGCCCACGGGTCACATCCGGCCCATGAAACTGATCAGTGTGAACCGTTGTTTTGCGAAATGTTACAACTCGAAGAGTATGTTGCAACTGGTTTCTGAAAAACAGGTTGCATTCATCAAAAAAAAAAAAAAAGCATCAAGTTATTAGAACTACAATTTTTTTTTACATAAGGGGTCATCTAACAGTTTGTTCACTTGGTCTGAAATATTGTTACAATGCATTCCACTACAGTGTACACACATAGACGTACAATCGAACCCAGTTTTACGACAGTTGTGGAGTGTTTCCCCCCGTGTTGTTCCATTCTTTTCACACTAAACTAAAAATAAATGTAAGTATCAGATCATATGTCTGTCCGCATAAAACCAACTATCTTTCTACAACATTTGGAGTGCAGCTGGTTTTTTACTTTTCTTTAACGCTAGTTTTCTTTTTAATTTCAGTTGTAAAGGAGAGCAATGCAGCGAGATCTATTTGTACATATATTAAAAGCAGTTATAAATCAAACAAATTTTGCTAGTTTGATCATAACCTTCTATGTTGTTACGCTACATTCCAGAATGCCCCATCTCCCCCTTCTACCGTCCCACTTTCCGAAAGAAAAAAAAAAAGCTGCAAATGAGTGGTTCTATTTGTCTGTTAAAGTTTTTCTGACTTTTAGTTTTTATGACCCCCCCTCCCCATTTGTAAGGCTTAGTCACTACTGATGTTTAGCAGCATGCCTCCCAGTTTATTATGATTATAACTCTTACTTGCCAGGTTTTTTTTTTTTTTTTTTTTGAATACAGTTTTGAAAAAAGAAAAAAAAAAGATAAAAAGTGGTTGTGTTGCGGGGGGGGGGGTACTAACCTACAAATTCATGTCAGCTCATTTCAAGCATAGTCATGATCAATTGCTACTTACTAGACCATCCCCAATAAGAGAACCCCATATTTAACTAGTTAGAATCTGAAAAATGTAATTCTTTCATAAGTCAAATTTTATTTAAAAAATTCATAAAAATATGATCCCATTGAGATCCCAACTTGAAACTTTGCACAAACAAAGATAAAATACACACAAATTTTTGAGAATTTTTTTAAAAAAAAATTCATTATACCTTTTCTGAGAAATTTAAATTTAAAATTTAAATTTCATTTTTTAAAAATTAAAATTTTTCTGAAATTAGTCATGGTGCATATCCCATTAAACAGCAACTAATGTACTTTAAAATGCTTTTTACCAAATCTTTCTATCTATATTTGGTGCTGAGTTATCGTCCATTTTATATCAAGCATCCATGAAAAAAATAGGGTTTTTCGAAAAATAAAAGTGTCATAAATAAAAAAAAACAATAGAGATAAAAATCTAAAAATTTGGACTTTTGATTACCTCGAAGGGTACAATCGGTGAGCCAAATTTCAAAGAAATACAAAAAGGTGAGGGGAAAAAACTTTGGATCACTTGACATGGAATGACCCAGCTACAGTTTCTGCCGGACGATTCCCCTATTTGCCACCCTTTCATTGAGACATATCTGATCTAATACATTAAACCGTCAAAAGTTATTGAACTTAAAATTGAAAACTTCATTTAAGGAAGTAAAGAGGAACTAATTTAATCCATATTCTTCCTACCAGAAAAGGGGGGGGGGGGTGTCAGGTGCCAATCTTGGAGAAATATTCTAAATTTGCTTCAAAAATTGCAGTTAAAAGCAACGTTTGGGGGGATGGGGTTCTCTCCCGAATCTTCGTCCAAACTGAAGTCAGTTTTAGCCTTTGGTGATATTAGGAAGTCAGGGTCTTTTCTTAAGTATTTTTCGAAATTTAAGTTTTAAAAATAAAATTTAAGTCTGTCTTAGGGAACAAAAAGAGAATGAGAAAGGTTTAGAGGTTCACTATGGGAATATTTTAAACTTTGAACACGGAAAAGCGCAATTGTACAGTCTAACCAAAACCTTACATTTCGAAGGGTTTTTTTTCTTTGCTTCCAATAATAGATTTAAAGTATAATTCCCTTATTTAATTTTTTTCACATTAAAGGTGCTGAATTGCCAACCCCCATAAGTATGCCCCCCCCCCCGGGGCGGACCGCCCCCTCTGCCCCAACCAGAAGGCTCATTCTAAAATGATCTAAGTGAGCTCGGAAACCAATTTAGTTGTGACTGGAGTTATTTAACTGTTAAGAGCGTTGAAATGATATCAAAAACTAAATCCCTGTGAAGCCCCAAAAAAAGTTCAAACTCTGACTGAAATTTCCTTTGTCCTTCTTAATTTACTTCAACTTTTGGATTGGACAAATTTGGATCTACTAGTTTTAACCCGGAATTCCCACATTACTATCTAAATCATAGCATCTTCTTATCATACCAGTATAGTATAGTGATGGAAGAAAAAGTTAGAAAGACACTTACATATACAAATATAAAAATTATTGTAGTTTAGTAAAAGGGGGAAAGGGCGAGCTTCGGTAAAACTTAAAAAGTAGGTAACATAGTCCATCCTCGACTACACTACTACCTAAAACTAATTTAAATCAAAATTTATGGAATTTACTTGATTAAAATAGTAGCAATTGCAAGTAATTTCTTTAATTTCATATCATTGGTTTCAGAAAATAACGTAATGAAGGTTACTTCGCCTCCAACCGCCCCCCTAGTAAATCCTCCACTGAGGCCTTTTGCTAATAGTTAGTTGAAATATATAAGTAAAACATTCTCTTAAGCAAAACAATTTCCTGGTATTTTTATCTTGAATAAAATTTCTAAATGTTTTCATTAATTGTAATATGTTTAATAAACATGGAACAGCTTTGTAGCTCTTTTTTCATAGTTAAATTTGTAATTATGATATTTTATATCTATACATAGTTGCAATTTTCTTCCTTTTTTAGAATATTATTTTCCTTTTTTTCCTATTTTTTAAAGCATAATTTTCCTATTTTTTCCTATTTATGAAATTTTTGCTCCTATTTTTCCAACTATTTTTTTTTCTAAAAACTATCTACGGAGCCTGTATACATTTGTTTAGTGTACATCTGGGAACATATAATTTTTGCATAGACTCACAATACCAAACAGTAATAATTTATTCCGATTTTACTTTCTGTATGTGGTGTAGCATAGCCTAGTAATAACGCTTTTACGCCAAAAAAAAAAAAGAAAAAGAAAAAACAATACAATCAAAGCTTTTTGCATGTTAATCTCAAGTTAAAGGAATGAAAATGGATATTTTGATGATTGGGAAATTGGCGTGGTCGTCAAATTCTTGGCGTGAATAATTTGATTTCGGATAACACATGTTCCCTTGCTTATGATAACCCTAAGCAAATATATATTTATCTACTCTTTACGTGAGCGAAGGGAAAACATTTCTCGCGCTGGCATTGGTGCCAAAAAATTGACGCCAATGGATAAAGATCGCCAATTTCCCAATGATCGAAATATTCTCGCATGAAATGATACCGAAAAAATCAGTATAAAAAACTTCTTATAAAAAGTCGACTGTCATTGATTAAGTTACCTTCATCTTTGACATTAAAGGCATAAAATTTCAAATGGTCAAATGAACGAACCCTACTTGCTGCATTAAAAATTGTCCATTCGAAAACACTGGACGTCGCAATAATAGTACAATTTTAAAAAGTTTGTCTTTGTGATTTTTTTAATGGTTCAGGGCTGTGTATAGCTAATGTCACACTTTTCTTCGACATATTTGACTCCCTTCCCCCTTTGTCACAAAGTTTCACACTTCACCATACCCCTCCTCTTTTTGTTTATGAAAAACAGCGTGTCAAATGCCATTTTCATTAAAAAATTAAAAAAACTTGCAATGGCACATTCTCCCACTGTATATTTCTTATCATTAATTTTCTCTCCCCCCCCCCCCCGTGTCACAAACTTACAATTTCGTGAATCCTGCCTTAAAACGTTACTTCATTCTTGAACAGCACCCTACTTTGCGACAACCCTGTGCAAATAGATATTTCCCTACTATTTGTTTGCGTATGCAAAGGAAAAACAATTGTCGCGCTGGCATTGCTGCCAAAAATTTGACGCCAATGGATAAAGATCGCCAAATTCCCAGAAAAAACACAATCTTATTGAATGAAATGATACCGCAAAACTCAGTTTAAACGTGAAACCTTTGTATAAACGAATTTCATTTCTTAATACTCAAGCAAGAAATGGCAACACGTAATATTTTCCAGCAATTTCTTCACGCTAACTATGTCGCGTGAAAAAGCAAATAAAAATGAATTGTCACCAACTTTTAATTGCTTCTAGCGCTTTTTCTAGCGGGTTGGCGTTTTCGCTTGGTAAAACCTTGGTAAAATATTAGGGAATAAAAAAACAAAAAAATAAAGCCAAATGACTTTTAAGGGTCAATACAATGCAAAAAAAAAAAAAAAACCACACGATAGTTTTAATCACGAATTTATTCGAAAATATTTCAGTGTACGATGACTTTTGCGGCGTGTTATTTTTCTGTCTCTTCGTTTTTTGACCCATTTTAAAAAGAAGATCCGTCAATATTTTGCAAAAACTACAGGGTTTTATTTAGAATGACATAGGAATGATGTGAAAAAATATTGGACTTCATATTCGAATTCAGATTTGCGTTATTTCGATTTTACTAAAAAATTTCAAAGTGTACGAACACTTTTGGGAGCCACTGTATGTGCACTATGTGACAAGAATGTCAACAAATGCAGGAAACGCCACGAAACCGGACAGAATAAGTACTAATGTATAAAAAAAACAGTACAAAATGAAAGAATTGTTAAGAAGTGAACAAAAAATTTATGAATATCGAATTCAACATTGTGAGAATGCCTGCTTCAGAACAACTTACTGTGTGTTTTGCATTATTTTTTTACTTTCGTACTACTTTTTGATTTTTCATCTCTTTCTACATGGGTCAGAATAGCCAAAAGACTTTGAAAAATCTTTTCAAAAGAACGAAGAAAAAAAAATCATGTATACGAACAAAAATTTCTGTCATTTACTAAGCTTAGAAGCAATTTACACGTTACGGCTTGCGTTTGTTTTACCTTTTTCATCTGCCATTAAACAGTGGCTGCAGCGCCCCCTATAGTTTGTTGGAGTTGCGAATCGTAGAACGAAATGAAAAATGTTTAGCCGAGAAAGAACGTTTAGAATTTGCAAAAACAAAAGTTGAGAATTTTCATTGCCAAAATAGTGCGCCAACTTTACTTTATTGCTTACATTATCAGCTGAAGAGTTTCACCAAAAAATTGTTTAGGGTTTTTTTTTTAGTATTGTGCGAGCAAAGAACACTTGGCGAGATTTCCCATTTTAATTTTTTATCATGAGTGTATTAAAATGGTAGAAAGATTACAGAATTCGAAACGAAAAGTTTAAAGAAACAATGGAAGATCAATTAAAAAGAAAACTACCACCATATATCCGTGAGAATTTTACTGATGATTTGCATAGAATGACAGAATTAAATCATAATTCAGAAATTAGAAACATACGAAACACAAAAAATTAAAATTAACCGATTCGGCAATTTGAGAAATAACTCAGCTACAAATGTAAAACAATTAGCTCTATCCAAACATGACAAAGAAACATCATCTTCTTTTTTTGATAATCAATCGTAATGTCATATAATTAAATTATCTAGCATTAAATTTTATTCTTGTCAGTCTTATGGCCACAATGAAAATGTAATTGTATCAAGAATCAATAAATATCAAATTCAACATCGTGGGAATGGCTGCTTAGAACTACGAACTACGTAATCTGCATTATTTTCTGACGATTGGTTATGCTTCTTGAATTCTCATTTCTTTCTACGTGGGCCAAAATATCCAGAAGACTTGAAAAATTAATTTTAAAAGAATAAAACAAGAAAAACATACATTCAAACAAAAATTACTAGGCTTATCATTTTATACGCTACGGCATGCGTTTGTTTTACCTTTTTCATCCGCCATTAGACGATTACAATACAATTGAGATGCGTCGGCTTGTATTTCAGCGCAAATTTTCTCAACTGTGGCATCATTGAAAATTTAGTTGTTTTTAGTCCGTGTGCTCAAACCTGAATGCCACAGCAATGACGTTTTGCCAAATTTTTATTTTCTGAATCCGATTTATGAATTAATTTATTTTTTACACTTTTATTTTGATTTAAAAACTTAGGTAACAATGCATGTTCCCTTTGCAATGTTTCTTTGTTTCCCTAGATTACATTCTATAGTTTTACATGCAGTACACAAGTACGCTCTCGCTCTGGTGTGATGCAATAGATATTAAAACAATAAATATATTTTTTTAATGAACGTTTAGTTTTTTGAATTCGATACTCAACCAGCAAAACTCAATGATTGAACTTTTCGTTTCAAAGATTTTCTTCACATTTCCACAGTCATAATTTCAGAAATTGTCATATTTACTGCACTGAACTAATGTTTTTATTCCTGTAACGCCACATAGGTAGAACGAAATTAAAAGGATTGTATAAAATGAAATTTCTAAGTTAAAACAAAAATTTAGTAGATTGTGTCTTAAACCATTTTAAATTGCATAAATATTTGAGTTTAAACGATTTTTAAATTGTTATTTTTCAATATTCAATAGCTACGCAATACTTTCAGAGCTTTTAGCCGATTTTATGCCATTAGATACAGTAATACTAATACAGTACGAGTGATACTAATACAGTACGAGTGAGACAGTTAAAAGTAGAGAAAGTTGGATCAATGTTACTTTGAATGACTACTAGGAAGTTTAGCAAACAGCTCCAGAATTCCTGGTTTTAAACCCATATCACCAACACCAGTGTGGTAGTTTATATAATTGATTGTTCAAGTGGTTGCAGTAGATAAAAATGATTCACTCCTCAGACAGGTATAATGTCCTATCAAGAGCGTCAAGTGTACTCAAATGTTTAGACTATGTGTACTCAAATGTACAAGTTCAGCCAACGTTCAGAATTTGTTTTTTACTACCCGTTTCTTATAAAAAGTATGAAATACGCAAGTACCATTAAATACATTAGAAAAATAAAATATTGCAAAAATAGATTTTATGGCTCGCTTTTTCGCAACTTTATCTGAATGACACAACAGTGAACCGTATCATCAAAAATTATGAATCTTTTGTCTTAGCAATGATATAAATATGCATTTGTTTCTCAATGTCATAATATAGCTCTGCATATTTTTCAATTATATCTTACGTCACAACATATTTGTTGCTGCGATTGGGAAATGTTTTCGGTTTGATATCAGTTACAAACTTCTTCGTACTTAATGCCATAAAAATACTTGCTAACCTTCTACTTCATAAAACTCACAAATCCATTCTGCATTTTATAACATTCGGAACAGTATTGTTCTTAATTTAAATAAAAGATCAAGTCAGACGAAATATTTATTAGACTTAAAAAATCTTTGCACAAAACTTAAAACTAGTTCATTTTGTTCATACAGGCACCAAAAGCTCGTAATTGCTGCAGTTTTCATGCTCAGTTCAATACTTTGTCATCATGGGATGACTAAATTATTTGGAAATAATAATAAACTAGCTGCGTGTCCGGCGTTGCACGGGCTACTTAAAAAATGAAATAGATGTCCAATTGATGTTTTTGTAATACTCTGACATCCGTTTCTAAAGCGCTAAGGAGTAAATAAATACGCGTAATTCAAGGTTTGCAAAACACCAGTAGAGCATATTTTTGGCAAAAATCTCTTTAACGTTAATCATAGTTATCAATGGTACAAGTTATGAGTATTTTCAATTAGCACAAAAGATGAAAATATATGCATTATCAACTATAATCTGTGCTCACGTTAAAATGAATTACAACTGATAGACTATATCTGAAATATTGATGTACAATTACAATCAGCTTTTTACATAAAATGACACACTTTTTGGTTGGTTACGTAAAACTAAAGAACGAAGACTAAAAAAATGCCAGGAAGAATTTAATACCAAGTCATCAGATTCCAATTTAACTTTAGTTAAAATCCTTAAAAATAATCGTTTTTGTTTAACTCTGTTTTACTTAAAGAAATCCAAACAATCTTAATTTAACATGTTCTTTTAACGCTAGGAACTGTATTTCAAAAATAGAAGCAAGAAGGAAAAAGAGAGTTATTATAATTCGAAAACTCACCCATGTGACAGGAAAAAGTCCAACAAAATAAATATAATTAGTCGCACATCCTAAATGTACCAAAATATGAGGCCGGTGAATGATAAACTTACACTACAATCAATAAATATAGCTAAAGAAGCAACTTTCATATGCTGAAAAGAGTTAAGAACGTTTAATGTAAAAAACAAAAAAAGGACAGGTGATAAAATAAATGCTATGTCCGAATAGAGTAACCAATTTTAAACTAATTTAAAGTGAAATTCTAGATGGAAACGTTGTTTTAAGATTTGGACAGCAGCCAAAAAAATCTCTTTTAAAACAATTATTAGAATTTTACTTGCTTACCCATATGCAAAATGGCAACAGGAAAGAAATAAAAATTCCTGAATAACGTTATTTTAATTAACGTTTTAATTAATATCTCCTCTAATTAAAGTCGCACAATCACAAGATTGGTCCTATTGTTCTATTTGGAAAATTTCGAATTGATCTTTATCTCGTTTGACTCTCGATTTTCAGCGGTTCTCGAGAAGATCGATCTTCAGACAGACGGACGCGAACAGATTTTAATATTATAGTGGATAAGAATACACATGAGGCAGTGAGAAGCAGAGGGATGTAAGAGGACATTTTCAAGTTTTGAGTAAAACGTATGTAAAGTTGCGGTCTTAAGAAGATTTTCATTGAAATTTTTTTTCTAAATCATGCTGTATAGCAGCAATTACCAAGACGACTACTCAAGGGCGGATCCAGAACATTTTCAGGGGAGGGACGATTTATTTTTATTACTTACTTTTTACTATGTATACTGATTTAAAAGAATTCAATACAAAGAGTTTGACTTTTAATTCTTAAACAGTTCCGGGATAAGATCTCACAACCAAAACTTCCTTCTCCCAGCATTAATGAAACTTGTCAAAATTTTCGTTTTTTGAACTTCATTTTCGAAAAATTACCGGTAGAGAGTCCTTCAAGGGAGGGGCGATCGCTCCCATCGCCCCTCCCTTGTATCCGTCCCTGCTACTACTAGTAATCTACTAGTACTATCTCTTGTCCCAAAACAGAGGAGAGGTTCACCCACATTTTGCGCTAGTTTTCTCTAAATTTTTAATTTCGTCATTTACATCTCTTTGCTTCGCACTCTGCCTCATATATGGTTCAAAATTTCAGACGTGCATGTTAGCACGTTAAGTTGGGCAACATCTAAGAACAGCTCCAGTTGAGCAGAGTTTGATACAAATCGTTTCGGGAAAGCAGTTATACCCTGAAGAAGTATGTGATCATTACGGTTGAAGAAAATTGTTTTGCCCTAAAAGAGAAAAATTAAAAATTAAAAATAGGCCTGAGAAGGAAGGTTCAATTGTAGTAACGAACCAGTGCCAGATTTGGAAAGAGGACCCGTTCCATAGGCGGCTGATGCACGAAAACAGTGGAGGGTCGAAAGAAATGGAAGGGGGTCGAGAGTGATGCATCTGAAACTGTATTTCATTTTTTTTTTTTTTTTTTGGAAAAATTGCTCTAATTATTATATTTTAACATTGCTAATTAAATGACGTATAAAAATGTAGAATATGGTCTCCAAAATCAGGATGAATGGCCACCGTAAACTTTCCCTTCCAATTCAGTTTCATTCTCATGAAATACACGAGAAAAGTACATTTAAATGAAATTTTCAGTTTTTATCTTCGTAAAATAATTCAATCCATTCTGTAAACAATCACTTTTCAATTAACCATTAATTATTAATATATGAAATACACACTGCCTCTAAAAAGTGAGATGGCGAGGCCCCTTTACTTTTGGAAGTGATGGAGCAGTTGCCCCCCTTGCCTTTAATGTGTTTTTCCGAAATATTTCTGTGGTAAGGTACCCGAATGTCTTGCCTTTCCCTAATGTCCAAATTAAAAACTAATTTAAAAACAATTTAAATTAACAATACAATTTAACAATTTAACAGCAAAACAATTTAATTAGTCGCAATTTAAAAACTAGTTTTGAAATTGCGTCTTACAAAATTTCAATTTCGAAAATTTTCTTAGGTAAAATTCGGAAATCCTCCTTCCACCCTCCACTCACCTTAAGTCTCCAAAGATAATCTAAAATTGCATTCATAAAATTTTAATTTTGAAAAATTTCTGGTAGAAGATCCCCAAGACAAGTGCCTTACTTAAAGATGTGTTTAAAAGAAAATATTGCTTGAAGCCACATTATTTTGATTAGAAGCAATAATTTCCCTGTTAAAGCAAAAGAATAATGAGGGTCTACGAAGGGCTTAAGCCCCTAATCTCTTTCATGATGACGTCACTGACTTGGTAACCTCCAAATCAGGAATCCTGCCCCACCCTGAACTGTCGTACCGCGATTGGTAAATTGTTAAAGAATTTTCATAAGTTTGTCTAAGAATAGTTACGGATGAAGAACTCAAAGGAGAAATTTTTCAGACGTAACCTTTGAACAGTTCTTGAAGCAATTCACAATTGGCACTTAATTTACTTACTCTTAATGTACACTATTAATAATAGTAGTGTTAATAGAGTGATAAAATGAAAACATTCGGGAAATTACGAATTAATCAATAATTTTCCAGAAATATTAAGCTTACAGCAATAGGCTGAAAATTGTATAATGTAGGATGCAAATTGGAAAAGAGAATCTAGCAGGCCCGACATTTAGGGGAGTGGGGAGATGTCAACTATCCTCCCTCCTCCCCGACTTTGAAAAATTAATGTTTTTGCATACGTAAGGGTGTCCTCCCCCCTCCCCCGATAAAATTTGCATTAAGTACACACCCTTTTCACTCCCCCCCGCTTGAAAACGTTCACAATGACGGGTCTGGAATGTCGGTTCTGCCATTTCATCGCAAGTTCAAAATCGTTTGCGCTTTTGTGCGGTGGGGAACTATAACATCTGGTTTAATCTATTGACAACATACATTTCGAGTTCGTGTACTTGGTCACGCAGGACCCGACATTTGGCATCTTTGGAAAACTTAGGGTGGCGCCCCTTCCCCCTCTATTCCACAGAAAAATCAATAAAACGAATAAAATTAGCCATTTATTTTCAAAAATAAATCGTACATTCAATTCAATAAAACCATTAAAGCAAATTTTAAATTTTTGATTTTATCGCGATATTACTCGAATCTTGGTCAGTCACTACCACTTTTAGTTTTGTTTGTTGCGTATGAATGAATCTCCTACAGAAAATAGATTGTAAAAACAAGACTCAAAAGCACTAACAGATGAAATAGCGAAAGCACCTCATAAAGGGGAAGAACTTCTGCTGGTTTCCATTTGCAATAGTTGCTGTCAAGAATTACCACCGTTATGAGCTGAAATGGATCTCAGTACAGTCAAAATGAATTCTAAGGATAGCTGTTTAATTAGATGGCATCAGTCCCGATGACTCTGGAAATACAAACCTGGAGTAGTTGTAATTTTCCAAAGACTTACAACTGAAAAAAAAAAAAAAAAAAACTTCTGTTGTATGTTTAAAACAACGATGAATCATAGAAAGAGAAAATCATGCCATAAACCTTTTGACATTAGCAGCGTATAGAATGAAGTCTGTAGGGGTAATAGTATATACGGGGCGAGAGAAAGTACTCCGTGACTTTTGTAAAAGACACAATGTAGTTACACTACCAGCCACCGGCCTGTGTATTTTGTGAAAACAGTTCCAGTTGTCAAGCGAAATCTTAGAGTTACAGTACTTTAAGCGGAAGAAAATGAGGTAAGTCTGTTTTCAACAATTTTTGTAATTCTTTTAACAGTTTGTTTAAATATTTTGTAAAGCAGAATAGACCGATCGTTTAAGTGTTTTTGTCTAGTAATAATATGCTGCATTTAACCTTTTATTTCATAAAACAACTTCAATGTTTTCATACTTTACTGGCCAATAGCAACACAAAATGACAAAATGCCGAAATGGAGAGGAAGTCCGCATAGCCGTGGGGCAGAAGTGCGCAGTACGTACTTTTACTCCATGCTGCCAAATAAGTGAATGGAATATACATATATATGGCCATAAGTGAATGGCCTGATTGGTTTCAAATTTCTTTAATACCTATTTTGTTTTGGGAACTGAACAAGATCGTCATTTCAAAAAATTTCCAAAGGGGGGCGGGGAGGCAAATGGTTTCTCTTCCATACTGTTTACAGGAGAAAAAATAAAATACATGCAAAAATGCATAATTACGTTTCTAAAATCCAGGTGGGGGAGGGGAGGGGAGTTGGTCAAACGGGCCTGGAACCCGAACAAGGGAAACTGAAAGAAGATTGTTAATGGACGGTCTTTTAGAATAGGGTTGTTCTTTTATGGATTTAGGAATAACTACTTGACAAACTTAAAAAACGGCAGGGTTTACTGAGAGCAGGAGCAATCAGTTTGGTCGGTTTCTGAAAACGTTTTCAAAAGAAAACAAGAAGATTCTACCTTTTGAAATATTATTAGTTTTTTAGGATACCTGAAGAACTTCTTTGTCTATTACATCTTTAATCATGTCTGATTATTATTTTAACTGTACCTTGTTAAAAACCGTACCAATCAGAAAAATAAACTATAGTTTGGGCAAACCTAACCTGGCAGCATTGTGAAAGCCACCCAGATACAAATCACAGTGTTAAGACGCTGTCAGGAGACATTTGCTCCAATTACAGGTGGTAAGTTTCTTGCAAGAATTTTTAATTTATTTATTTTATTTATTTTTTTGTTTTTGTGATTGAAACCAGGGTGCCCATCTGGGGGGGGGGGGTTCATAGCGCAGACTGCGCCATTGAAATTTTTAAGGGGTGTTTTGAGGGGTATTTTCTCATTTTTAGGGGGGCTTTTGCTTTTTTGGGGGGGGGGTCTGTGCAATATTTAGGGGGGGGGTGCGCCTGTTAAAACCTTAATGATGAATTATTACTATTATTTTAATTTGTCAATTTTGACACATTTTAATAGATAATAAATTTCATTATTTTCCATTTGAATTTTATTAATAAAAAGAATTTTATTAATCAAATAAGTATACGCTCTAACCCCAACTTGTGGGGTAAAAGTTCGTAAAGAAAGGGTTAGACAGGGAAATCTGCGATATCTCTGCTAATAATGCTACGAGCTCCGACAGATCTGAAATGTTGAACAGCATTAGTCAGTATCCTAATGTGTAAAATTCATGCACAATTATTGAAAAAATTGTAAACAATTCTCTGAATTTTGAAAAACGTCTTAAATTGCGTACTTTATTTACCCTTACTTGCCCTGAACAGCGGGAACAGCGCAAAAGGATTTTTATTGAGTGGGATTTTAGAAATATTTACAGCAATCGCGCTATCCCGCGGCCTGACGAGAACCCTGTAATATTCTTGGTACTCGGCTCTCAATTTACGAGTAGAAGAAGTAGATCATAAGGAGATTTTTAGTTTTTATGGTCATTATTCATCCAGAAAACTTGTTTTATATGCTTACGGATTTCAGGATATGTAGTATAAAAGTACTACTTCTGAAAAGAATGGTTTTAACAAGAGTGAAATCTTAGCAGAGTCAAGCTTTCTTCTCTAAACTTTAATACAGTAGAAGTAAAAACCATAATTTGGCATGGTGACCTAGTATGTGCCCCTACCAATCCAAGATTTTCAATGCTCCCTCCCCCCCCCAGCACTTACACATTCTATCCTAGTAAATATTCTGATCAAGCCACCAACAGCACAAGCACGGGCATCATTGTCCGCAAAATGAAACTTGCGGAATTTGACTTGATAAGGATTCACTTCAAATGGTAGAAACATCAGAGGTCATTCCATGTAGAATCATAATGAAATCTCAGATGAGCGGGGTTGCATTGTGTGAGCAATTATAGACTTGATGCGATCAATAGAGTTTTGGAAATAAACCTTAGATCTTTAGCTTATTAGAACACCATAAACAAATTCAGCAATTAAATGGATACTGAAACATTTTTTCAGATTTCATGGCATCAGTAATCTGGGAATCATATAACGCCTCTTTAGACAATTTTTTTTCTTTGATCAGTCATTTTTTTAAATATTTTATTTTATGGAAAAGAGATGGTGACAAAATAATTTTTGAAATATCTCGTACAAAAGCTAAAGCGTACTGGAAAAGAGCAGTAGTGATTATTTATTTATTCTACTTGCCACACATGTACGAAATTTCTATGCAGTTCCTAAAGATTTTGAGGCAAAAACCGTAAGTAAGCGTTATTTTCTATTTTTGACTCATTTCTGTCTATTTGATCTATAAAATGTCAAAAATAACGCAAGAAAGTCTTATCTGAATTTCGCGCTTCGCAAAAATCATTTCCTCTTACTCTATGAATAAAACGGTTTAAAATAAGCCATGGCAAAATTGAATATTTAACACGTTTTATTTTATCTTCTTTTTTGAGTCTAGAAGACCTTTTTTTTTTTCTCATATAAAGAACTTCACTTTTGTCACTTCTTACTTTCCGTCAATCAAAATTCCTTTTTTCAGTAGTCTTTGGCATTATTGCCATGTTTAAATTCTCCCGAGAAAAAAAAATGACAACCTGATCTAAAGTATTAAACTCCAAATAAAAAGATGAAATTATTATGGAAAAACCATTTGATCTACTACTCTTAGATTCTATTGTTGCTGGTGAAACATCACCTGCCGTTGAAGGTCATACTTACAAAGATGTTCTTACCGCGTTGCTTTTTTGAAGCGATAAAACACACTTGAAATCACAAGAGTTATGTTCCAAAGACAAAACTGCATTAATTATTTGGTAACAGTTCACAGTCCGATGGTGTCCAATATTTGTATAAGAACTCTGAACGACGTAGGGGCGAATTTATACCGCGCTTTTTGCTGCTTGGAATTTGTGTTTTTGACATCGGGATGAAGCGTGTGTGGAACTTGGGTTGTTGGCAAATACTTTTGCTTGTCTACTGCGGCAATGCAGCGGAAGCTTGTACGAGAGAGGAGCTTGTTATGATACAAATCGTAAGTGATTATCAATTTAATTTGCTTTTGATTGTTTTCAAAGGTTTTCTTTGGTTCAATGTTTCTAGTAATTTAGAAAACTGAGCATAGAGTGAAAAATATTGATTCTTTTGGAAAATCTTCCAAAACATTCCAGAACAATTTCTCTATGTCTCAAAACCAACATCTCCAACCCCAATGCATTGGCGGCTCGTACAGGGGGCAACTGCCTCACACTTTCAAAATTAAAGGGGCCTTGCCTCCTTACTTTTCAGAGTAAAAAATTAATGACAAATTGAAAAATGATTTTTTATAGGGTGGATTGATTTATTTTACGAAAGTAAAAACTAAAAATTCCCCCCAAACAAGTGAAGGTCGGTAACTTGCTGAAAATTTTCTCATCTTATTTTTCAAAATAGAACGGGAATTGGAAGGGAAAAGTCTGCAGTGGTCATCCGTCCCGATTTTTGAAGACATATTAAACCGTTTTTTGGAGGTCATAGAATTAGTAATGTTAAGACTTAAATATAGCCCAATTTCATACAAAAAAAAGAAAGCTAAATGGTCCAACTCTGGGTCTTTTCTTCCACAAGCTCATTTCTTTTGCATTGAAAAGGGCGTTCATAGTAACGTCGAAACACGTGTCTTCAGTAATCTGCAATTAGTGTTTTTTGACGTTGTTATTTCTTGTTTTAATTTTCTGTACAAAGGTATTTTTTAACTTATTTTATCTGGGCTTTTTTTCTCGAATATTCAAATATTTTGTAGTTTAAAAACCACGACTCGCGTTTAAGCGCCATATTAAAAACCATACTCATGAAATAAAAATGTAAAAAAGTGCCGTAAACGCGGGTTACTTTGGCCGTAGGGCCCCTCTTTGGCCTAAATTGAGAAAAAGATACAACGTTCTCTGTAAACTTTCAAAAAGCAATTTTTAAGCATATTTTAGCAGAATCCGTTGAGATAACAGCTTGGAGGAATCAGTAATGTATACCAAGCAGGTTAATAGCTCTCAGCAAGGAGCAACACTACTGGTTTTGTGTTCCTTGTGCTAACACGTGGATGTGTTTTTATAACCTCTCAGACTTTTACATGTAAAAACAGTTCTATATCGGAGTTTGTCAACTAAGAGTTTGTTAAGTACCTATTTATGAACACTATTCAACACTTTATGTAGTAACATAGTTGTATTTCTCATTTCTGTTAAGGTTTTTATTTAAAAAATTCACAATTACAGCATATCTCCTCACCTAAAAATTACGACCTATTTTGGCCCAGCATAAAAACTTTAAAAAAATCATCAGATAGAGTTGGGAAAGAAAAAAAACTAAAAGTAGAACTCTTAACAGGAAATACACAAGAAAAAATCAGGAATTCTCAGCAACGCATTAAAAGAGCATTACAGACTCAATTCCTCAAGGCTCAGTTATATGTTTTTTGTTATGGAAGATGAGGATGAAATAAAAGTTGCAGAAGGTTTAGAAACCGTTGACCTAGCTGCATCTACTTCTTACAAATAAATTCATTTCAAATAAAAAAAGAACCGACTTCAAAAAACAAAGAGAAACTAAAAAGTAAAAAATAATTGGTGATACTTTCATACGATTTCCTACTCAAACGTATAAATTAAAATTTATTTTACAACTCCTTTACAAAAATAAACTAAACTAAACACCCAATTATAAAATAAACACTGATTTTAACTACTATGCGATGAATTATTTTAATACCTAACTAATTATATACGATCTCTTAGTTTTTAATAACTATTTGAAGTCGGGGCCTCCTATAAACTACTACCTAACGTAACTGAGTAGGTTTAGTTTTAAAGACATTCGCGTTTTGTTAAATTAGAGTTTAACTCAGGATTTGGTGGGTTGTCAGTTACGCACGTCTGTTGCGACGGTAACGCTCAAATTCATAGAACGTGAAAATAAAGATGTAATGCCAGAGCAGTGGAAACTCAAATGGACATCCTCGGGTAACCAACCATTTTATGGAAACTGAAAACGTTTTTGTAGATAGTATTTTCCTTTTTGACACTTTTGTTTTACTTCTACGTAGACGTATTTGTTTTTCAAAAAAAAAAGGCTTTTAACCTGATATGATGCATTGCTCCTGTTTTATTTTCCTCTTTTTGTTTGTACTTGATAGCAAATGAATGTTACGTGCATTATTATGTTAATTTTACGCGTGTTTTGTTTATTTAAACAACAATTAGAGCCGGAACCCAAGACCCCTACATATTCATACAACATTTTATTTTTTACCCGAAATTTAACCCGACAACTAATGGAAGTTCAACATGGACGTGTGTCTTAGCTTACACGTATAATTCGTATTATTTTATGTTTCATAATTTTAAAATTGACACTCATGATTAAATAACCGAAATAGCTAAACATTTGTTAATAAAGGTTCCAGCTTTCACTAGGCCGTACAAAACATTCACGGAGGCAGCAGGCTCCCGACCAAGTGCCTTCATTTTATCGTCGATCAGCTTTTGCTCCTTTTATTCGCCCTGTAATTGGTATATAACCAGGCATATTATTTATGACCATTGCGTGTTGAATGAAATTCATGAAAGCTAAATTATTGAGGGTAAAAAATCACGTCTGTAATAACAAATATTATTGTCTGATTTGTTTCGCATGTATCGCAAATAATATTTATTTATACTTCTCTTTTTCTTTCTTTAAATCTTTTCTTCCTTCTCTTTCATTTATTTATTTTTTAAAACTTTCTTTGCTTTGTTTTGACACAGCATACCCTACAGTATTTATTAAACGATTTTAATGCTACGAAAACCTCTGTGTGAGGGTGATTTTATAGTATCAGTGCACAAAACAGAAAAATAAGCATTTGTGATATTAGTAAAAAATAAAGGGGGAAAACTAATAATTCATCTTGTTTACTAAAGCACTTAAACGGTTTCTTTATTCCACAAAAAAAAAAAAAAAAGTGTAGAAATCTTTTGCAGTGCCACAATAATATTTTTTGCCCTAGCAATGATTGGGTGTTGCAAGTTTCATTATTTCAAAAACTGTATGAAAAGAAATAACAAGTACAGACTTTTCATTGACATATTTTTTTTTTTTTTTTTAGGTTTCTCGCCATGGTAGTACATCGCCGAGGGCAACATATCCAGAAGATCCAAACCCTGTCTCAACATGGAAGGAAGGATTGGATGACCTGATAATGGTATACACTTTTCTCCTTAAGTAACTGATGATGGATTGAATTAGATCTTAAAATTAATTTTTGGATCAAAATTTAAATTGCATAATTTGTTGTTCATTACCAAGGAACCAAATGAAATGTGCAATTATTTTTTAAAAAAATAAATAGGTAGCAATCAAAAGAGCGTTGAAGTTCAGATCCTAGGTTGCCTTTCATTGAAATTTTTTTCTAAATCCTGCTGTACAGCAGCACCTACCAGGATACTAGTTTTATCTCTTGCCCTGAAACAGAGGAGAGGGTCTCCTACCGTTTATGCAGATTATCTCTAAATTTTTAACTTTAGGACTTGCATCCTTAATGCCTCAATTTATATTTTTCTGCGCTATTTTCTGTATGGAATTATAGTGAAGTCCCAATTATCTGTGCTAAATAGTGTTCGAACTTATAATAAGAATACTCGAATAAAGATCCCGTTATGCTTAATTATTTATATAATGTTAATTACTGTTTTGTCTGTCTCTTGGCTTCCTTAAGAGGTTTTCCATCTCCAGCTCAGTCACTTTCCTATGCCGGGCTGATGAGCGCTAATAAGCACGAAACTGCAGTCCTCGGCTGGAAATGACTGAGCTGGTGGTGTATTTCACGTATTTCTGCTTTAGCCCTGGCTAATGGGCGGTAATTTACTGAATACACCTTGCCTCGCGTTCAATCTTCGAGTTGAACCGAACCATTGCTTCGGTCACTCGTCTGGTCTGCTAATTCTATATTAGCTACCAGTTTGTTTCGCACTCTTGGCTTCCTTAAGAGGTTTTCCATCGCCAGCTCAGTCACTTTCCTATGCCGGGCTGATGAGTGCTAATAAGCACGAAACTGCAGTCCTCGGTTGGAAATGACTGAGCTGGTGGTGTATTTCGCGTATTTCTGCTTTAGCCCTGGCTAATGGGCGGTAATTTACTGAACTTTACGTGATTCTTTAACGCTATGAATAATCTTTTGCAAAAACATTTGGGGCATCTTAGAAAAATGAAGCTCCAACACCCAGGCCTAGTTGGCCTGTGTGGTAATCAGGCCCTGCGCATACACACATACAGAATCATCAAAATAGTTTAAAAATTTATCCTACTCCGATCCCGAGCCGGACCCTCTCAATGGACGGGCATCTAGTTTCCGACTAGGCTTGCATGGCATCTCGTTGGCCCTGAACAACCCGCAAAACTACATATGAG
This sequence comes from Uloborus diversus, assembly GCF_026930045.1. Classification (NCBI taxonomy): domain Eukaryota; kingdom Metazoa; phylum Arthropoda; class Arachnida; order Araneae; family Uloboridae; genus Uloborus; species Uloborus diversus. The sequence continues at coordinate 40,043,123 of NC_072737.1, forward strand.
ATTTTTAGTCCTAATTGAATGTTCTCTATCCAAACATTGAGCGTAATTACAATGTCATGTCAGGCATTACCGCTCTGTGAATGATGTGATTAAATAAATGATACAAAAAGGTCCTGAAACATATTCAAATTAGTTGATTTCAAACTGTTCCTCAAGCTTTGGAATTACAATACTTCTTTGAATGAAAAATATATCAATTTTGGAAAGTAAATTGGACTAGTTATTCGTGTTTTCCCTTAAGTGAGCGTATATTTTCCCGTTAAAAATGTAAGTTTATTCCGCCAAACTTTGCTACAAAATTTACAATGCTATTTAATGTGCAGTTTTGCGTACACTATAATTACAGACGCATTCTTTTCGTTCTTCACAGCTCGGAAAATTTCAACCTTATGCTCTTGGATGCCATATACGAGCCCTTTACGAGGATTTCATTACTTCGGATCCCACTGAGGTAAAGTGTTTACCTTTCATAAATGTCACGAGAAAATAAGTTTTTTTTTATTTAAGTTCGAATCTTGCTTCATCCTTAAAATTTGAAACAAACTTTGACTCGTCTTTTTAAAAGACTTTCAATTTATATCAGAGCTTAATTTAGCGAAGCGGGAGTTCTATAGTTCCTAGAACTTATGCTTAAATAGTCCGTTTAGTACACAAGATTTCATATAAAACTAAACATGAATGCAGGAGCTGAGCTCTCGTAAGTTCTCATGAAAATTAAGCTCTGATTTACATGTATGAAGTTTGCAGTAAAGTTTCTGGTCGTTGATTTCTAAGAGCACGAGTTCATTAAAAGAACTTTTACATGTAGTATACCGACAGCTCGGCTATCCCATCTGATCGTAGCTTAAATAGCGATAAGTTCGTCAACTTGAGGTTAAATGCCGCTTTTTTCCTGTGTTAGCTTTAATGAAGTAGCGTGTTATGCTTCTTAATTGTGGATTGACATGGAATTAATTAGAAACCATAATTAAGAAGCGAAACACAATACTTCACCATAGCATACAAAGGAAGAAAGCATCGTTTGCCCGAAGATGGCGAACGTTTCGCTGCTAAGTCTACGATTCAGGGTTTTAATCCGATCTAGAGGCTGCAATTTCGTCCTTCTGGAATATAGTTTCATCAGTTTGGAATAGAGAATAACCAAGCTGGATGCAGATGTATCTCATTGAAGCTGAGAGGTCCAACAAAATGGCAGATAAAGTAAATTTATCTCAACTAGCGTGAGTTCGCAGACATGGTGCTGTTCAACTCGTAAAATGAAGGCAAAGTATGTCCAGCAAGACGAAACTGCAGTCTCTGGATGGGATAACCGGGTAGCTGATATGTAGTTCTGCCTTAGCCCTGTCTTAGGGGTTGTAACTTAAGTTTAATGCCAGAACTATTGGTTTGTTAGAGGATTTGTAGCGAAATTGGGTTCGAAGATATTTGTTATTAGACTTTGTTTTGTCTCTCTGTCCCTTTTTCTAACTTTATATACAGGATCGGCACAAATGATGAACATGATTTCAAAAAATCCTATTTTAGAAACTAATACACATACTATTATATTAAGTGATTCGTGAATTTAAAAAGAAATATACCAGATTTTTCAAAAAAAAATTCAATCACACAAATGTTCAGCATGTGAGCGTTTAGTTACTGGACAACATCTAATCTGTAATCTAGTTCATTTTACATATGGGCTGCTTAGAATAAAAGTGGTGTAAGTGAAAATTTTTCAAATTTTGGTTATGAACGGAAATGTGATTCATTTTAATTCATCCCTCAGTGTGACAGTGGTTTAAGTCAGTATTTCAATATTTAGCCAGTACGAGCAGCACCAATTATGGAAACTAACCAAAACATCTTTAAGATTGAAAGTGACAGTATTGTCACTCAGTAGTTTAATATTTAGCCACTATGAGCAGCCCCAATTATGTTAACTAACCAAAACAGCTGTAAGATTGAAAATGACAGTGTTATAAGTCATACAGCAGACTGAAATCTTTGTTCACTTATACCAAGTCTTCATTCGATAACGTTTTGTATAGGCTGTATCATTACTCAAAAGATCAAAGGCGTCGACTTGCCTGCGGGATGCGCTGAACAATCGTTAAGCAAAAGTTTGTTTACATCAGATTGTTTACGTCAAAAAATTTATCATATGAGTATGAGCTGTTGTACCCTAATTTTAGACCAGTGTCATGAACAAAAAAAAAAAAAAATATCTAATGGCTTTGCTACATTTTGTCCCTCCAGTCCACCACGGATTTTTCCGTAGTTTGACAATTACTAGTAATGATGAAGACGATATAGGTAGGTCCCTTGACCATGGATTATGAGGCCGAAAATAATATTAATGAAGACGATTTAGCATTATATTTTTTTGGCATTTCTATAGCAATAGAGTTCAGCGGTTCCCAACCTTTTCCCCCTTGCGAACCCCTTCCAAACTCCGAAAGAATTTGGCGAACCCTTTGGGTACTAGGTAATAAGTAACAAGCAAAAAAAAAAAAAAAAGTGCGCGCACATAGACAATAAAATTTGTTCAGATTTTTTTTTAGTTTGATGCTGCTGCGTAGTTCAACAAGAATAATATAACAAGAACGAAAATATAATTGTGGCAGTGAGAAGCAAATTGATGCAATTGGACATTTTCAAGAAAAAAGTTTGGCTAAAATTTTTCTGCCACAGGGTACATTTATCTCTATTATCACTAAATTAGAAGTCAATTAAAGAATGATCTTTAAAATACCTTTTAGGGAACTCTCAGATGAACTTTTTTTTCTTACAGTAAAATGATAAAGATCTAGGTTTAAGTCTTCTTGAAAAGGACTACGAATCTAGCTACTTAATAAAGATTTACTATTTACATTAATCGTTTGATTTCTGAAGAATTTTCTTGTAATTATGCTATAAGTGCGGGATAGACTGCGTATTTTGACAAATAATAGAAGCGTCTATTTTCAATATACGCATTTACTCTAATTTTTGCACAAAAGGTAATGTTTAACAAAACAAATATTACGTGAAAAACACCGCCAGCTCAGTCATTTCCAGCCGAGGACTGCAGTTTCGTGCTTATTAGCACTCAACGTATTTCTGCTTTAGCCCTGGCTAATGGGCGGTAATTTACTGAAAACAAATATTGTTAAGCTTACTCACTACAAGAGAAATTTTCTACACAAATTTCAAAAAATCCTTATTTACATATAGCGCAAATTAAGTTGCATGGTTAAATTCCGTTGATTTTTTTTGACTGCGTAAACCTCACACTGCCAAACTTTCACCCACGAAAATCTTTACCCTTTTCGACAACAAAGCTCGGAATAAATTGTAGTTTATGTAGTGTAAAAGTTATAGGAACAAACAACAGCGTGATTACACTTCTATGTAATTTTGACTCAACACAAGAAAAGAGCGATAGCTCTTCATCAAACTCAAATAGTAAAGAAACTAAACTTCGAAATATTTTAGACGCTCGTATATGCTCCATGCAACGTTTTCATAAAGTTCAATCAATCTTTCCGATGAAAAGCTTCTGAGGAAACGAACGTTTTTTAATTCTTTCATCTGAGGATGGTGTATTTATAACTAGAGCTTTTCATCATGGCTTCAGGGAAATCACCTATCATTGTCAATGGAAGTGCTAAAACCAGCACTTTGCAATGACAGACTAAATTATTTAAATGTATAATATGTCAGGAAGTATGCAAATATTTTCAAGCTAAGAGTATCGAATGTGCGAGAGACAAATGAATAAAAAAGGAGCAAAATTTGCTTGAAACTGCTTGAGCATGAAACTTCATCAGAAACAGGTATGTTAAAACTCTGCCATGACAATATTTTATTCGCTAACCCCCTGAAAACCTCTCGCTAACCCCAGGGGTTCGCGAGCCACCGGTTGGGAACTGCTGCAATAGAGAAAAGCTAAAAACTGAACTTTTCCAATTAAAATTGTTGATATTTTAATGCTTAAAACATTAAGAAGCTACTTAAAACTAAACTTCATATTATTGTACAAAAATAGTTGTAAAAGAAATACAAAAACAGAATGTGACTTGACACTTTTTTTCACATTTCTTTATATAACGGTCAGAATGACAGTGATGTAAGTCACTCAAAGCAATATAATAATAGGTTAAATATATGTTTTAGGCCAATTTAAGTTTACAGTAAAAAATTAGGGTTTTATATAATTAAAAATACAATGAAACCATTTCAAGATGTGTTACCTAGATTTTTTTACTGGTTGTTACACAAGAACTTCAATTACTCAAAACATAGTTTCGGTGACTTACACCACTTTCATTCTAGGCAGCTCATATCTCTAATTATCAATCTTTCAGTGGTTTGTTATGCTGCAATTCGTATTTTTGTTCAAAATATTTTTCCTGTATTGAATTTTGCAATTTTCTTCATAAATAAAAATAATCAAATGCACAAAAAACCCGCATTTTATTTCTTTGTAATTATTTTGATTCCAAAAAATTAATTACTTCCGAGTTGCTTTGTGATGGGGAGAATTTGATATTTAACAGGTTGAAGTTACAAGCTCTGCACAACCAAAAAGTGTTAAAAGTGCGCAATCGCTACTGGCTTCTCTTTACGCACCTTCTCCGTACTGGGAAGTGGTTCAAAACTTTTCTTGGCAGCCTATTCATATCAAGTATGACAAAGAAGAAGATGATATGGTAAGGAATTTAGCATTGTTTTACAGAATAAATAATCTGCTGGGTGAATCTGAAAAAAAATGACCAAGATGTGATAAAGTACGCCTAGATCAGGGGTTTCCAAAGTGGGTGCCTGCCGCGGTTCCCCTGGGTGCCGTAGTTAGAGGTAAGGAGTTTCGCAAAGTGTTCACACTTTTACAACTTATAAAACTTTTTTTTGTTAAAGAAATAAAAAATATAATTAGTTTGTCATAAAATATCACCCTGTTTCAGATATTTTACTACTATGAAAAAGGAGCAAAAGAAAGTGGCGCCGTTCCTCTGAATAAGAAGCTTAAAAAGGTCTTATTTCAATATAACAATAAGCTAATAATGAGTGGAACCCTGTCTATACATACTTTGATTTTTTCCATAAAATCATACAAATGTATGAACATGATCATTCTCTATTTGTATGTATGTTATGTATGCATTAATTAGATTACAGAAAGCAGGGGTGCTCAATCCCCCCTAGAACGATGACACACCCCCTAAAAAGTTTCGGAAATAACTCCCCTTAAAATTTCCCACTAATAGATATCCCGTAAAAATTTAAATGACCCATTTTACGTCATGATCCTATTTTGGTATAAAATTTTGCACTAAAGAAAAGGAAAACAGCGCTGTGGGTAGTTGCGCTGATTAAAAAGCACGAAATTTCAAGCAGTGGGATTCGAACCGGGCTTCTCATTGTTCACAGAACCAAAGAATAACTATCTTTGACAGAACGACGCACTAGCCGCTATACTGAATGGACTTGAAAGGAAAGGAGGGAATGGTTTTATATGCTTCATAATGTAAATCGTAAACTTTTTCGGTAATATTTACTGTGAAGTTTTCTCTGTATGGTAAACACTCTCTTTTACAGCAATATTTACCTTTAAAAAATTCTGAATTTTTAACAGTGAATTCGAAAAATACCTTATCTCTCAATTTTCCTGTAAATACGCAGCTTTCTTTCACAGTGAATTATATCTCATGAAGATTGTTGTATTTTATTTTCTAACAGTATTTATCAAACCCAGCTTGCCTTGCTGCAGATAAAGAATTAGAGCGAGTAATGGCACGGGAGTCTACTGCAGTCTTCCAAGGTTATAAGGTAAACGATTTCAATTCCATTCCCAAGTTATAGCTGTTCTTAAATTACAGTACGAAAAAGATCAAAAAATCTTTCTACATGCTCTGGTGATAGTCGTATATGAATCGAATGCAATACTTAGACTTTAGACATTTTAAAAATGTTTGACATATTGTTTTGAAAAAAAAAATGACAAACCATTTAAATGTAATGTTCAAAATTTTCCCAAAACTTTTTTTTTTTAATTTTCCACGATCCTAAGTATTTATTTTAAGTACAAAGTGTGAGAATGCGCATGACTAAAATTTAGAAACATATTTCCGATTTTCAGTCACAGAGTAAAGAAATTAAACAGTGGCTTCGATTTACTAAGAAATTGAAGCCGGAAGTTGCACCGATGTATCCCAAGATCCTTAGATTCTCGCTAAAGATCTTTAGATACATTTTGATTCAAAACATTGCATTACTGATTCGCATTAAAACGTGAATTAAAATGCAAACCAATCCGCCAGCTACTTTGTTCAATACCTTCGCAAAATTGGTGAAAACCATTCTCGCGAAGCGACCATGTTATCGTAACCTCGCTCATCATCGCAACGATGTATCCTATAATTCCGGCTTCAATTTCATCTTCTTTACCATAGACAGGTCCTCTCTATCAAAATTTCTTTACTCTTTGTTTTCAATGCGTAGAATATCTCTGTTCACAACAGTTGTTATAATGTTGTTCCTCGTACAGTAAGGACACTAAAAAAATATGTCATTCCGTCGCAAGTCTATGTATGGAAAATAGAAAAAAAAGGAGGAGGGTGAAAATAATTAAAACTGTTTTTAAGTATTTTGTCAGTTTTTGAGCTGCGCCAACAATGAAATAAAAAGTAATAACGTTTTGATGAATATCACTTTATTGTAGTCATTTCAATTCCAATTTTTGATCAAATAATTAAATATCATCAGGGGCTCCCCGAAGGGAGGTCATGGAAAGTCGTTGTGACCTTTAAAAAATTTCGATACTCGGCAAATTTTGTCTGACGATTCGGTAAGTTTGAAGATATAAATTGAAAGATTGCAATTTTTAAACACCCGAGTGTACCTTTTCATTTTTAAACATAGACTCAGTAACAAAAAAAAAAATCGACGCACCAAGAAGTTCTCATAATGAAACGAAATTTTACCCACGTGATGGCAACATTGATAATAGTTAGTGATTACAAAATGAAAGCAAAATGATCATTTATTGCTAAAAAAATCCCAAAAGAATGGAGGTTTAAGTACCCTGTTGAGCCACCTCTAGCGCGATTGTACGAGGTGATGCAGTCGAGCATTGAAGCATACCAGTCCTCTGCGATGTTCTCCGTCATCTTGTACCACAGTTACTCTAAACGCTCCAAAAATTCGATTAAACTCATAGCGTGTCCAATTTATCGTCTGAAGTGATCCTGGTTATTTGTGAAAACTCAGGGCAGAGTTCAGAGAAGTTGGTAAAGTGGAAGGGGAAATCTCCCGAGGTCCTTGCTGTGTTTGACCGAGCATTATCCTGTTGAAAAATGGTTCCTGGGGTGGTCATGTTTCGTATACGATAGCACCCCGTAAATTCACTATAGCTAAGGGTGCGGTGTGGCGCGGAAAAGCAAGGGCTTTATCAGAGCATTCACTTGGAGTAATGTCCTCGTTGGGAACTACCAAATAGTGCTTTTCAGTGGCACTTCGCACCCACAGTGGGAGTGATGTTATGGAGTGCTATCATATACGAAACAAGGTTATTCCTAATATTGATCCACTTCACCATGACAGCACAACGGTACGTTAGCGTCATGCTCCAGTCATATGTGTTGGTGCTCATGCTGGAGCTCCCAGGAGTCATTTTTCAACAGGACAATGCTCGGTCACACACAGCAAAGGTGTTGGGTTTCTTCCACATTGTTACCCTCTCTGACCTGCATGATGCCTTATTTGTCACAAATCAAGCATGTCTGGGATCACTTGGTGGTAAATCGGACAGTCTACGAGTTGGAATTATTGGCTCGTTTACAGTAACTGTGGTACGAGATGACATAGGACATCGTATGAGATGCCTCAATGCTCTTCTATATCGCCTTGTGCATTCACGCTAGAGGTGACTCAACAAGGTACTAAATCCTCCATTCATTTGGGATTTTTTCAGATTTAAATAATCATTTTCTTATTTCAATTTTGCCCTCAGTACGCAAAATTTCGTTTCATCCTGACCACTCCTTCTTGCTAAGTTGATTTTTTTTTTTTTTTTTTTTTTTTTTTTTGTATGTGTTCATACCCTTATGCTATCATTCGACGAACTTTGGAGTTCCATTCTGCTAACTGAGAATTTCCACCCGTCCGCTCTTCCAAAAAATAAAATTTTGAGCGTCCCTGTTCGTGACGTATGGTAGGGCATTGAAAAGAAAATGTGAAATAAATTTGATGATTTCTTTCAGGAGCTGATATATTTCTGGCAGCTAAACAGTGGTTGGGAATTACAGAGCATCCGGGACATTGATATGCTGTATGACGTGTTGTTTAAAGAAGTAAGTTTAACAAAAAATAGACTTTAATTATTGTTTATTAATTAACAAAGCAAACGCAAAGAGGAAATTATTTTAACAGACACGTTTTCAATCTTAAATTGAAAAACGCTGTTATGAAAATATTCTTTCTACTCCTTTTTTTTCTTTTTTCTTTTTTTTTTCTTTTCTTACTTTTGTATAGGGTCAGTTGGGATATAGAGAAATATAATTTCAACGTTTCAAATTTAGATCTTGCCCATTCTTTTGGATAATTGAGACATAAGATTTTAAACATTGTGTCCAAGACTACTCTTTGAGAGTAACTGGTTATGAAACACTAGAAAATCGCCCGTCAAGGTATGACGGGTGAAAATTGCTTCTACATTTGAACGAAGTAATTGCCAGTCTGATGATATTGTGATAGTTGAAATTTTAACCACTAGCTCCAGTAGATTAACCGTAAACACCAGTAGATAGCGTTCATTGTTGACCACTATTTCGTTTCTTCATTCTCCTGAAATTAGTCTTACCAGTAAGTAAAACTGTTAAGGGATCCAGCTCTGCCTTGTCAAAATAAAGCATTTGCCTGCATGTCAAACATTACCAAAAAATAGTATCAAATTACCATGCCATGGTGCGAGTTTCATTGTTGATGACGTCACAGCGTTACTCGATCAGTGAAGTCGCTATTATATATATATATATATATATATATATATATATATATATATATATATATATATATATATATATATATATATATATATATGCGAGTTGGACTTCATGATTGAATGCGAGCGAATGAAATCATGTTTCCGTTAACACTAGAGACTAGGAGGTAAATGAAAACATCCCATTTTTTTAGATTTATGCTTAGGCTTTCTTTTTTCATTTTGCTATGAATTTCCGTTTTTTTTTTTTTTTTTTTTTTTTTTTTAATGTGATGCTGGAACTTTTTTAAACGTCATACTGAAAATACTGCAATTTTGAATTACTAGATTAATAGACACCATGTGATAATCCATAATAAAGCAAAAAAAATTGCTTAAGCTATCATGGTAGTGCATTTTGTGGTGGTGCTGATGGTTTGGTGTGTAGGAAGAGGAGGAGGAGGATGGCTCACAATAAACTCTAGGTTCAGGGCCTCGCGATGGCTTGTTTCGAAATCTGGTTCTGGAGACGAACTTCTATTTAAGCAACAGATAGGATAACCAGGGTGCCCACCCCCTAAGGATCAAAGCCCACCTCCCTAAATAGCGTGATGACTCCCCCTCCCAAGAGTAAGAGTCCCCCTCCCAAAAAAGAGAAAAATACCCCTCAAAACACCCCATAAAAATGTAAATGGCGCAGTCTCTGTCATGACCCCCCCCCCCCCTCTTCTAGGTGGGCACCCCTGGAATGACTCAGCTTTAGACTTAAGAGCGTGCGAGAAAGTTTCTTTTCCCCAGTAGCTGTAAAGCAGAATTAATAATAAAAAGCAGAAAAATGGTGATGGGTGATAACTAAATTAGCAAGAATCTTTACTAATAATGAAGCTGCAAGTCTCTCTGTCTGTCAGGATCTCTATGACGCGCATAGCGCCTAGACCGTTCGGTCGATTTTCATGAAATGTGGCACAAAGTTAGTTTGTAGCATGGGGGTGTGCACCTCGAAGCGATTTTTCGAAAATTCGATGTGGTTCTTTTTCTATTTCAATTTTAAGAACAAAACTATCATAAGATGGACGAGTAAATTACGAAATTATCATAACGTGGAACCGTAACATGGGCGCAAGCCAATTGGCGAGATACGAAGTTATCATAACGTGGAACTGTAACATGGATATACGCCAATTGGCGAGAAAATTCACCATACATTATTTGTAAATATACATGCGAACGAAAAGACCTTTTAATTTTTCTGTTACGGGCAAAGTCGTGCGCCTACCAATAGTACTTATTAAAATCGGATAATATTTTCAGATCGCGCAATGAGCTGGAATATTTATTTAGAAAATGAAAAATTTCGAAGTTATTTTGGGATTTTTATTTCCAAGTTTTTGTTAGGGTGTGTTTTTTTTTTTTTTTTTTTTTTTTTTTTTTTTTTTTTTTTTTTTTTTTTTTTGTAAGCGCTATTGACCAAAAGCGTTGTAGAAAAAGAAAAATAATGAGGGAGTTATTGAGAGCGCATCTTACAATCATTCAAAATGTTCATTTGTTTGCAGCCAAGGGCCTTTTTCCAAAAATATTCGTGAATTTTGAAAGTAACAGCTTAACTTTCTTAATGTGTCATGGTTTTTAGTTTAACTTTTAGTCAAGCAAGGTGCGAATGATCAGTTAATTATAAAACAAGTTCCACAGCATTATAGTAATACCATGTGGATCCTTGATAATTGGCAAAAAATTTACTTTAAATTAACGAAAAAAAATGCATTTCTCGTTAATTTTTACGGATTTAGGGAATTAAAAGGTGATTTGTAAGCAGAAAAATCAACTACTTTTCTTTGTATAGTAGTGTCCGTCGTAACTTTTTTGTCCTATAACATTAAAACAAACAATTGAAGCAAAAAAATGTTTTTAATCACAAAGAAACGTTGAAAGTCCCTATCTTTTCGAATTTTCAGGCTCCTTGCGCAATCGGAAGATATTACCCGATTTCAGTAATTTATTTTTACTTCCTTGCATATAGTAAAGGAAGTATTGCACAGAAACATCAACACTAAATTCAGTAGGTTTTCCACCTCCAGCTCAGTCACTCCTATGCCGGGCTGATGAGTGCTGATAAGCACGAAACTGCAGTCCTCGACTGGAATTGACTGAGCTGGCGGTGTATTTCATGTATCAACACTAAGGTTACTTTAAGTTGAATGTACCATTTTCTTCATTTTGCTTTTTACTCCCCTCCCCTATAGCCCTTTCCCCTACCCCTAAATCCTCCGCTTGGACAAGTCCTTGGTAAGCAGTAAAAAAAAAAAGTAGAGGACGTCAGTACACACTTTAAACTAGCTGATGTGTGCATCACATGACTTCCTTTTACTCCAATTTAATGTCATTTCCTCATTATTGGCAATTTTTATGTGATTCAATTGTTTACTCTCTAAATATCACCAACAGTGGCAATATTGAAACCAAATTAAAAAAAAAAAAATTCACAAAATTTGTCGCAAAGTTGGTGACAAAACTTGGCGACCAAAAAACTGGCGATGTATCGCCAAGTGTCCGACAAATTATAACACCACTTGAGTTTACATCGAAATTAATAATGATTTCCCCAATGGGGGGGGGGGCAAAAGACCCCCTTAGGTACATCTGAATGCAACCAAAATTAAAGGTGCACAACTAGGCCCCACTAGGAGTCTACGTACCAAATTTCAACTTTCTAGGGCATACCGTTTTAGAGTTATGCGAGATACATACACACATACGCACATACGTACATACGCACATACATACGTACACAGACGTCACGAGAAAATTCGTTGTGATTAACTCGGGGGTCGTCAAAATGGATATTTCGGGTGTCTGTAGGTTCCTAGGCATATATCCACGTGTGGTCGGGTCGAAAAAAAAACTCAACATTCATTCGAGGGTGAGAAAAATGGAAATTAAGGCCGATTTTTGAGTGAAATTTTTTTCGCGAATACAATACTTCCTTTTTTGTAAAAGGAAGTAAAAAGATCCCGGAGTCGGAATCGCTATGTTTTTTATCGACTCCGACTCCTTTATCTCAAAATCAGCCAAACTGCGACTTCGCAGCTTTGATCAAAACTAGGCAAATATTACTAGATACGGCTTGAACAAGGACAATATTTTTTTCTATGCTTCATTTCTTTTCTTCTTTTCGTAATCCTTTGTCAAATATTTTTTGGCGAAATGACCACTGTCTTTTCTAATTTTAGGCTTCTTATAATCTGACAGTTCCAGATTGGGCTAAATCCTCTTGGAATGAATTAAAGTTTTGCCACGAACTTGCTTCTATCTCCAGATCAAAAACGAAAGTGTTGCAGAGACTCCGAGGAGGTATCGTAATTTCTCAAATCTAATTTCATCAATGTACACTACCACTCATTAATTTCAATACAATTTTTTTTTTAAAATTTTTATCAAAAACATCCGGAATACTGTACTCTAATGTAATATTCATGTAGCTGCTATTTGTAAAGCTGCTTCCATTCATTTTTGCACCAAACATTGGTCAAGAAAAAAGGTATCAATAGGTTTTTAAGACATTATCCAAAGACCGAAGTTTTGGAGTAATCGATCATTGTATCTTATTATGAAAGCTACACATGAGGGACGTAGTAAGTTGTTCAGATGCTAGATGTTATCTGTTATCTGAATGTGCATCACATGCTGAGGTTAACAAAAAAAAAAGAAAAGAAAATGGTTAGCAACCGGTTAAAGCAAGATTACACAAAACAATCTTCTGGGTAAGAATTTGGTTATTATTTCAAACAAATATTATTTTTCTTTCATGATGGCTCGTCTAAAAGAATTATCAGTTGAAAAACGTTTTGTGATTGTTCCTTTAGAAAAAAGTTATGGGCAAAAAACCATATTTCATGCAATTTCCCTATTAAATGATTAAATATTGTAACGAAGTTTGCGCTTACCTTCCTTGGATAACGGTGGCTCAGTGGTAGAATTCTCGCCTTCCACGCGAGCAACACGGGTTCAAATCCCGACTAGGACAAAGTGAATTTTTACTAAGATTTCGTTTCTACTGTTTCTCGTATTTTCTCGAATGTTCTATTGATTTCTGTATCTTTCCGATTCTGGAAAATTCCGGCATTTTCTCAAGTGGTAAAGAAACATTTTTAGTGTCAATCGCTTAAAGTTTAAGATGTGCTTATAGTTTTTTTTTTAGTATGTAGCATTTTTAGGAAAAAAAGGGTAAAGTTTTATGATGGTAACTTCTTACTTTTACAGAAATATATACATTTACACTAAAAAGGATGAAAAAAAAATTTTGGAAAAAAATAGAACCGACTTCAAAATTGCTCTAAAAAGGGAAAAATAATTTTATTCTTTAAACACCATCGATAATACTTTTAAACATAATTTTTGAAGTTGGCGCAAAAACGATAGAACAGATCATTCACCGCCATAATTCAACTACAACTATAAATTTTACCAGGCCTAGTTCCTTTACTACCACATACATTATGCATTGATAACAGCATCTTTGAGTAACGATATAAATGATTCGTTTCTAACTTTCGATGATTTTCTGAAAAAAATATGAACGAAACATGGTTACACTGGATTTTACTTTTTGTTTTTGCGCCAACTTCAAAAATTATGTTTAAAAGTATTATCGATGGTGTTTAAAGAATAAAATTATTTTTCCCTTTTTAGAGCAATTTTGAAGTCGGTTCTATTTTTTTCCAAAATTTTTTTTTTAAACGCTCATGTCCTGGGAAGCCTCAAAAATTTTCGAAACATTGAAGATAATCAATTTAGGGAGATATCCAAATGGAAATAAGTTTATAACAAGCTGTTAAGTTCGAGCTGAACTGATGGGAAAAGTGAAATCAGCGTATCAACACTACAGTCGAATGATGTTTCCAAGCCACTGCCTGAGGAAATGTCAAGAAAACCACTTCAACGGCAGATAGTTAAAGGAAAAAGTTTAATTGTGTTGGAAAACACAAGGATTGGACTAGTATTACTTTCCACAGACGAACTAAAATTCAAAATAATTGTATCTAAGAGATATTAGTTTGTTCGTCGTATCAAAGCTTGTTATGTAAAAATAAGTTAAAGTCTTTAAATTGTACATGTGTTCTGGCCCATGGGATTTATTTAGATGTGGGAGACAGCCCGCTGGTAAAAAAAAAGGTTGGAAACCACCGACATACGCCAATGCATGCCAAGTCGTCTGGATCAAGTATTTCTGGTAAATACAGTGCTTTCTGAGATTTTTTAGCCAAATCCAGGTACTTGTATTATGTACATCAGTCATATTTATTTATTAATTTATTTATTTAATTTTAGTCACTCGGTAAGAAATAGTAGGTATGCCATAACAATAAGCTTGTTCGAGAGATGTTTCTCTTATTTGTTGTGAAAATTCAATGTGTATCAGTCTGCTTGCAAGATGCAGATTCTATATAAATCTCACTCTTGTTACTTTTCATTTCAATAGGACCACTCGTCGGCCTGACTGTTGAAAGGATGAAAAAAAGAATTGCTGATGAAACTGATCAAAAGAAAGTTGCTGTGTACATGACGGTATGTTTCAAAATGGAGTTTTTTATAGCTTTTTAATTGGGGGGGGGGGGGTCTTACAAAATCATTCCTTCCAACTTGAAAGACTTAGAGCCTAGTCGAATGACAAAATCAAATACGCTTCAACTAATTTGCACTGAACATAAAATGAATAATGAAATAGAAACAGAAATTACACCACAAATAAAATAATGCAGATCCCAGTAGCAATAATGCCTTTGTAGAAAGAAATATATTAAAACGAAAAAATAAACTTTCATATAGACATAAATTGTTGACGGTTCTCGTACATCTTTGTTCACTAATGTTATTTTTTTCTTTTTTTTTTTTTTGTTTTTTTTAAACTTACTGTAATGTGATTTGATTATAGTTTTATTTTGAAACTTTACTGGCGGCTTTATTCTTAATCGTAGTTATTATTTCCGCATTAGCATATGATAGTGCATTGTATCCCAAGCCAAAGTTAGGGTCGCCGAGAGCCAAGGAGGCCCCTGATCAGTTCAGTCGCCCGTCCCCCTTCCCCTTAAAACGTATAAAACTAAAACTATTCTGATTTCGAACTGGGCCCTCCCAAGGGCAACTAGTTTCTAACTAGTCTGACATAGCCTTTTCTCGGCACTGGCCAAAGCTTGGAATTACTACTGAACTGGAACATCGAAGTGTGCCGAAAGAGGGGGAGAGAGAGAGTTTAATTTACGAAATTTACGGATTTATTTGGACGGTAGTCCGAACAGTTGGGCAACTATGTCGGAGGCTTCCATCTATCGTATATGTTGTCTGGAACTTCCATTCATGTGGTGCTCTCTTGAGATAGAAGACGCTCATTTTGCTTTAAATTTTTTTCTAAAGAGCTTTTTTCTACTTAGGCTCGAGTTCGGGAATCCAAGTGGTATGAGGATAGACTAGGATGCTGTGAGGAAATCCTTGTTTTTCAAAGGGTGCTGCTGGTCGGAAAAGTTAGGGAATCCCTGGGATAACGGATAGACAAATAACCCGCTGATCTGAATAAAATCGTCTGGAACCTAACACTTCCCCATAGACGGAATGTTAAAGAATCCCATTTAATCGAATAATTTCTACGGATAATCCAATGACTTGTTGACTTTAGCAAAAATATGCGCAAAGAAAAGGAAGTTAAATAAGAATTTTAATGCAATCACAGACCAAAAACATTCCAATCTGCAACCATTAGCTGTACTGGCATCGACGGTATTCATTTCAGCGGGGTTGATAGTATAGAATTTAATGCTCCCGTGTTTGTGAAAATTGCAACAACATGGACTCATTTGAAAGGTATAAAATTTATTGCATATACTCATAGAGCTTCGAATAAACGATCAAAATTACAGATCAATGAAATGAAAATAACAGCTGTAAATTAACTTCGAGTGTAGCTACCCTGCACAGCTATGAGAGCCAGTACACGTTTTGGTATCGAATCATAGAATTGCTGAATGCCACGCTGGGGAATAGCATCCCATATGGCTTCAATCTGATGCCAAAGTTCATCCGTACACCTGCCGGACGAGACACATGGGTGATTCTCCGACTAACGCAATCCCAGACATGCTCGATGGGCGTCATATCCGGAGAACGGGCAAGCCAAGGAAGTATTGTGACCTGTCGTGCACCGAAGAACGCGTGTACGTTACGTGCAACATGTGGACGTGCATCGTCCTGCTGGCACACTGCACCAAGAATGCGCCTAAGAAAGTGTAGTACCTCCGGTGTCACATAGTCTCTGATGTAGCGCTCGCTATTGAGATTACCCGTAAGTCGGAGTAGATGGGATCGCCCTCGATATCCAATAGCGTACCAGGCCATGACGCTTGGCCTTGTGCCAGTATGACGGCAGATTACACACTGTGAGAGGTGGCGTTTCCGTGTATAACGTCTGATGCGTACACGTCCATTGTTATAGTGCAGAATTAATCTCGACTCATCCGGGAAAACGACCTGTTGTTAGTCAGCACGCTACTGGGCGTATTGGTGGGCCCATTAAAGACGGAGGCGACAATGGTTGACTGTTAAGAGAATTATATTTAGGGGAATCCTAGCATGTCGCTGCAGACGTCGACGAACCGTGGATGCAGCAAGTGTGATACCTGTAGCCGTACTTCAACGTTATGCCAGCCTGCGAGAAGATGCTCTACGGTCTGTCACTTCTAGGCGGGTCAGGTGTCGATCGTCCATTGGCGTCGCTCAGTTTTGTGTGCACTTTGGCTAATTTCATCATCCTATATCCATCTTTTCCAAATACATATCACAGTTGAAGCATTACGCCGCGTGCGGGAACCGATTTCTCTATACGTAAATTCACCCTCACGCGTGCGGATCATACAGCCCCGTTCGAACTCCGTTAATCCTTCGTATGACCCTCTGCGTTTTGAGAAAGGTACATTGAGTAACTAGAAAAACGTCTACCACCGGCAGAAGATCATGCAATCAATGATTTCGAAGAACCTTTACAGTCCTTTATACATATACAGTCTATGTTGCAGTACAGAGCATGGAGCTATGAGTAATAAGGAGAAGACATCACCACTGAAACTCCGCAGTGGAAGTGAAGCAACCGCGAAGATTCGCGGCCATCTTGTGGCTTTCATCGTACGCTTTCGACTCGATGCGCTGGTTGACTCAATGCCTTTGCTTTTCAACAATAATAGATAATTTATGGTTTTCTGAAGAGCAATAATCCAGGGTTTTTTCCCGTCAGTTTAATGAAAAGAAATGGTGGAAAATCGTTGCTCTAAGAATAAGAGCTCTTCAATTAATTCAAGAATTAAAATGCTGTTACTGTGCATATATTCTGTTTTGGTATAGGGTGTGTGTGTGTTTTTTTTTTTTTCAGAGCGAAGGAGGTTTTATCAAAAATAATGCTAAAAGCAGGGTATAAAATTTATTTCCAACCGTCTAGTAATAATTTCAAGGCTCTTATATAAAGAACGGTGACTTTTTTTCGAACAAATCCTTTACGTATCGTGTTTGAAATAAATTCAAACCACTGGATATTTGAATACTTTATTCATCAAGTATTATGTAAAGTAAAATTAACTAAAACCAACGAAATAATTTGCATTAAGTAAATGTTCTCAAAAAGAGCTTAAAACATAATTGAAAGATGGGAATAAGAAAATGAATAGAGCCTTTTCCACTTGATTTGAATTACTTATTCCCAACTTATTTTTTGAAAAGGGAAGATGCAAATCAAAATGAATATTACAAATATTTATTTACTGAATACTTTAGGATTACATAACAAAAATATTACCTGGGTGTCAATGATTTAAATCATTCTTTAACTTAAACCCTGGAAATCTCCCTGAATTTTTTTAATTTTATTAGTTCTGAATTTTTTTAGTCTAACCCTCTTTCATTATATTGATTTTGTCCTAGGTGTTTTTCCTCACTTGACCATTTTTATTTAAATTATCTCTCTTTTACCACATTTTTTTTTCTTTTTTTTTGTGTCTGCACAATATTTTTTTCAATAAGTAGTCACTGGATTAAGGAACTTTTTTTATGAAAACAATGAGGGATTTTGTTGCACATAGATATAAAATGGGTGTGCAGAAAAATTCCATACTTTGTTGCTATATTGTGTGCATTTTTGTACACATTGGAAAAGATAAACTTATTAATACTGCTCCAAGCATAAATTGTTGTTAAAAAATTTAGAGTATGCTCATAAATTTATTTTTGAGAAATCATCAATCGAAGAGATTGAAGTTTATATATTTTTTGTTAACTATAATTGTAGATGGTCTCGGGACCAGTTTTCGAAATACTTTACCAGAAAGTGGGCAAATAAAATTGCCAGCTCTTTCCTATTGTAAAATATAATTTTTATACAAAAAAAAAAAATAACAAAGCTAGTGAAGATTAGAAAAAGGCATATGCTATAAGGCCAATTTGTTTATTTTCCTCTTTTTTTTACCAATTTAAAGTGCACTAATATGTCATTTTAATTAAATTTTACAAGAATCATATGCTTTGTATGAAACAGATTTTTCATCATGTCATGAAAGCTTTTTACTGAAATACTCAAAATATAATAGTGGTAAATTTAGAAAAATATCAATATTAAATTTAATTATATTTTACAAATGTTCTAATTTTTTTTCTATAGAATCAAAAAAATCGGATTTAAATCAAATAAATCCGAATTTTGTTTATTATTTTCCAAAAAAAAAAACAGGAATTTTTACTCTGGATATTACTTGTATCAATATAAAATATATTTTTCAGTTTTGAAAAGCACATTACAGAGCAACAAAATGTGTTTTTGAATATTTATTCCAAAAAATAAAGGGAGTACAATATTTTACAATGTTTGAATCAAGGACAACATTATTTTTTGAAAACGTACAGGAAAAAAACTGAACAATTGCTGTGAAATGAGTTTAAATATATTATAAACAAAAATAGTTTTATTTACTTTTCACACAAAAACAGTAAGGTCAGATACTTCTTGGACAGCACTTGTACTTTAGGATTAAAGAAAATACTGTCAGCCTGCTTAATTAGGTAAAGGATAAACGAATGCTCCCCTTATACGAACAAAAAATCCTAGAACCAAATTTTTACCCATAGATAACGTTAAGAAGCCCTCGGATAATAGAATAATATTGATCAGCTTTCAGAAGTATTTTTGCTGAGAAAAATTTTAAATATACAAAAAATAAATTAAGGGCAATTACATTGACATAAAATAAAAAATGATAGATTGCGCCTACAACGGGTGAGAAAAACATTCATTCCATCAAAACATTTTTATCATTCTAATTTCTACTGTCACTGTTGCTGCCATTACAAAAAAAAAATAATAATTGAATAAATGTCGGTTAATTATAAATTAAATAACGCAAAAGAATATAAACATTACAGACGAGAAGGTTAAAAAAATGGTAATAAAAGAGCTCCCAAAAGACCTTGAGCAAGTAATCCACTATCGTATATACTCGCGAATAAGTCGAGAAATTTATTACAAAAAATGATGTTTAAAGTTGGAGGTCGACTTATACGCGGGTCAGAATTTCCGAAAAATTTTACCGAATTTTTTCTTTGAAAAAAACACTCAAAAACGTGATCATTTTCCCGATTTTGGTCCATCCCTTTTAAGCAGATGCTAAAGAAGTGAATACTTAAACGTTCTGCTATGATTTTACATGGTCTGACTGGGAATAAAGAATAAATAATTACCGTAACTACGCAAAAAGTGCGGGGATCGCTGTTTTCGCGAATTTTCCCAATAGTCGCGACTTATTGCTCATTTTTTTAAAATATAATATATAATATGGCTACAGCATAAAATTTTATCGATATAAAATCAAAATAAAAGCATCAAGTAAAAAAATCGTAACAGCGAAATCGAACCATTTATAAAAATCGCAATTGCAAAAAGTGAACCCTTTTGGTGCAAAAGAACATCAGAAACACACCATGTTATGAAATGCAGTCTTTCAATGTTTTGAACACCACAAGATGGCTGCCAGTCAAAAGAACAGTTAACTAAGCTTCCGAAACGGCTTCAGCGTATCTCGCTCATGTCGTCTCCTTATTACTCATAGCTCCATGGTACAGAGGGCGTTTTTTGGCCCGCGCATGAACTACGTCTCTGTAATTCTAATACTCTGTAATTTGAATATCATATCCTGCTATGCATTCCCTGTGAATTTCAGTTCATTTGGTGTTGCAATTTTCAAAACATGTATTTGTTTATAAGTAATAAGCAAGGTGACCATACGTATCGTTCTGAACGTCGTCATTTCCGTCGCACAAAAAGGTTGTGGATCAGAATTTCAAAGCTCTCGCATGAAAAGTTTCACTTCAAAAAAAGAAAAGAAAAATAATTAATTTGAATTTTGACATCTTGAATTCAAATTATGTTTTTCGCAATCACGAGTGTGTGTGTATGCAGGCGTGTGTTTGTGTCTGTGTGCAGGCATGAGTGTGTGTGTGTGTGCGTGCGTGCGTGGGTGTATTTGTGTGTGTGTGCGCGTGTGAATGTGTAGGTGTGCGTATGCGTGTGTGTGTAGGATATGCACTCAACCTGGTGTCGGTTTTCGCTAGAGGAGCGGCATCGTAAGGCCGGTCGACGGTGGTGCTGCAGAGGGAGGCGGGGGAAAATAAAATCATAGGAATTCAAAACACTCAAATGAGAACAATAAGCATTGTGATTATTCAAAAAAGTTGTTCACCTTTTCCACGAGTGAAAGTAATAGCACTTCCTTTTTTTTCAGCAAGCGGAGAACATCGCTGCGTTTTTGTCAGCCATGGGTATGTGGAATTTCCAACAGCCTGGACCCTGCTCGACAGTCCTCATCGAGTTGTACAAGCATGAAGGCAATCCTTTCGTTCGTTATCTGTACGTCAATTCAACCACTCCCGAAAAACAGCCGCAACTTATCTACCCTCTGACTGTTCCGGGGTGCACCGAATTCTGCCATTTGGATTACATAATTGAATACACCAAAGCCATGATCCCGACCGACTGGAAAGATGAATGTCGGATTATTTGATAGCAATTATTTGAAAGAAAGAATGGGGAAGAGTTAAAATAACTGTAAACTATTTTGCATGAAAAAAAATAATAAATGTTTTATACAAATCATTCATATTGTGCTTACACATGAGACTTTGAAAGTCTTGAAGTTAATAAGCTGAAAGTTTCCGCCCCATAGCCAAAGCAAGCCCACTACAATCAAATACTACTCGATCACCGATAAGATGGAAAGGCTCACCCATTTTGCGTGCGGACTGGAGGAAGCCAATCATTGGCTTCGAAAATGCTGAGGCAAAGAACTCAAGACACATGGACCAACTTAGACGAATGGAAGACTCGTTTTACGTGAAACAAGTGTAAAGAATTCTGATTTCTTCAAGTGACGACGATTTCGGGGGAGGGGGGCAAGGGGGAAAGCTCCCCCCACTTTTCATAATCGATTTGTTTATTTTATTTTCGAATTTAGGAACAAAAGCTACAAATTATGAAAAATGCAGAAATGTCAAAACTTTCAGAACATTGTATATCTGTTTAGCACACATTATTTTGCCCAAGCAATAACTTTTAGTTTATGTATTCAAATTCAGTGTTTCGATATTAGTAAATCCAATGTTTTACTTAAACAAGCCATACTTGAAATACACCGCCAGCTCAGTCATTTCCATACTTGTTTAATGAAAATATTACCAAGTGTTTAGCATCTCAAAATAATTCGGGATAAATAATGTAAGTCTAATTCATGTCTAAGTGTTTCTTCGGGGAAAGTTTCTATTTCTATTTCTATTCAAGAGTCACAACTGACTACAACTGTATTTTATGTCGAGGTCTGCATACTAGTGCCTTGCCTCCATTATTTTATATACCGATAGATGGCAGCACCATCACCGGATCGAACAGTTAATGAGAATTTAGAACTAGTTCAAGAGCTAATAGCTACCTGGTACTAGCACCCCCAGAGGTATCGTTTCACTTGGAGGACATTGAGACCACGAGCATATTTAACGTCGCCCAGTTCGGGGAAAGATATTGTGTACAAAATTCATCAAGATCTTTTGAAAAACTAGAGTTAAGTTGCTAGACTAACATCAATTTCCATTTATCTGCTTCACTATTCTCAAAATCAACGTTTAAAAATGTTGTCCTTTTTTTTCATTTTTTGCTGCAATTACAAGTCCGATGACTTTTAGTTGTCTTTCTTTTTTGTCCCCCCCCCCCCTCTCCCCCAGCTTATAAACCTCAATCGCAGCCTCTGATTTCTTCTAATATTCCTTGGAATCCTTGCTTCAAGAACTGAAGGCTTCACTTTCTCCACCTTTCATTCCTCCTCAATGACTGCATCTATTACTTTGTAGAAATGTCAGATTGCTGAATTCGAAACAGAGATACCTTAAAGTGAACAAACACCCGCTTTTAAAGCCCTTCGTTATTTTTCCTTCTGCCTCCTCGACTCATTCCAATAGGATCGTTTTAGCTGGCCACTTGCCAATTTGTCATGCTAAACGTGTGGTCGAACAATGCCAAACAGCAATTATTTCATCCAAAGAGGCAGTTCCACATTTATTAGCTGTCATTAGTCTGGCATAGCCACAATAGAGCTGGGGGGTAGAGAACCTTTCGTTAAAGTTGAGGTATACAAAATTAATTTAAGTACCAGTGCGAAAGTAATCGTAGATGAAATGACAGGGTTACTTCTTCCGGCGACGACCACCTTATCTAGTGGTCTAAGAAGTGTCTGACTGCGGATGGGGAGGTTCTGGGTTCGAATCCCGGCTCAGGGATGGATGTACTCTCTCTCCTGCCCTTGTCCTTTCGTTATGCGAATTTATTGTTGTGATGTGAATGGTTGCCTACCGTATAAAAGGGTCCTTATTCCATGTGTGTACTGTAAAAGTCGGACTTGCCAGCCTAGTTCACACGCAGGGACGCTTCGATGGGAGGTTACGGGGAATTACTGTGATCTCCCCAAAATTTCTTTATCTGGCAAATTTTTCTGACGGTTCAGCAAAATTATCATCATTCTGCAAAATTTGGAGTTCCATGTGGCAAATTGAAAATGTCCATCCTCCCAAAAATTTTAAGTTTGGGGCACCCCTGCTAGCATAGATCAACAACTTCTTCCAGCTCAGTTATGGCTGTTCCGGATTGATGATACGCTAACCCCTAAATACCATGAACATGCGGTTAGGTGCGGTAAAAGCACGTATTTTAGCGAAAATCAAGAAATCAGTGATTTTGTGAGCTGAAAATTTCGCGAATTTGATACGAACATAACCAAACGTTGAAAAAAATACAGGGGTTAGCATAAAAGAATACCCGGTTTTTTAATTTATCTTTCG
The DNA here is from genome assembly GCF_026930045.1 of Uloborus diversus. Taxonomy (NCBI): domain Eukaryota; kingdom Metazoa; phylum Arthropoda; class Arachnida; order Araneae; family Uloboridae; genus Uloborus; species Uloborus diversus. Next base: position 40,066,464 of record NC_072737.1, read on the forward strand.
TAAATTATTACACTTACCACTATAAATGATGCATAAAAATAAGATAGACATTCCAATTTTTTTGAACGTACAATTTTTTATGGGGTTTCGCCGAAGACTGTTTATACACCACCAGTAACTACAAGTGACAATTTGTACATTACAATGGAAAATTTATACACCACCATTGCCTACAACTATAAAAGAACGGAAAGATCGCATGTAGCATTGACAGTGAAACACTCCAAAATGTATGTTAGACGTATGTCGCGTTACGAAAAGCTCACACATCAAACATGTGTGAGTGAAAAAAAAAAAAAAAAACTTGGAATGTTTATCGTTTTATTTTTATGTGTCATTCATTGTGCTAAATGTATTTATAAAATATATGAAGTTTTAAAACCGGGATATTTTTTTATGCTAACCCTGTATTTCACAAGGCTTAAATTTTCACTATCGCAACGGCCTCGCGAAAATAAGCGCATTTACATCAGTATTTGCTTGCAGACTTGAAATTATTATTTTCAACAGAGAAAGAATTTTAAGCCTTCCAAATTTTCTTATCAGGTCAGTGGCGGGTTTTGTATCCCGTCAAGGGCCCCTATGGTAGTGGGAACCCCTTGCAATTGCGACTTGGTAAATCCGCCACTGTGTAAGATGCAGATTGGTATACTGCGACACTTTGCGAAATGCTTCTCTCGTAAACTCGGAATGCTATATACAGGGTGATAATAATTAAAGTTCCACTTTCAAAACGCTGTAAAAATAAAATCACTGGTCAGAATGACCTCAAATTTCAACGGCATATTATCGAAGAAGGGGGAAAACGTATGACAAAAGAAAAATAAATAGTTTGAATTTTTAGCTAAAGATGGCGCTGCAAGTGTCAGAATATGTAAATCAAAACACCTGTCATGCGCCCGACCACTGCCGTCTCGAGTCAAGGCCGCACGGCTGGTCTGTGACGTCATCACCAAGGGGCGAACGCTAGTAAACTCGCGAGAAGTATTGAGCGCTAGATGTAACTTTTCTACATAACTTCACTGTTTTGTTTTCTTTCTTAAATTATATAAAACTATTCTTAAATTAATTTTGGAAATATTTCAATGTTAAATGTTTTCAAAAAAAAAAAAATCTATTGTGGTAGAAGTAAAAATAATTCAAACATTTTGATGCTTATTAGTTGTACAAGTATTTCCCTTTAACTATTTAAATAATGTTATAAAATATTTTAAATGATACGACATCAAACTTTTGTTTTCATGAATCTTTCTTAATAATTAGAAGACAGTGGAATGAAAGATTCAAAGCTTCTTGATTTAAATTGCAAAATCATTCTGATTTTTCTTCGTGTGAATATGCTAGATACTTTTTGTAAGTTAAAATAAAAACAAAAATTCAAGACTACATTTTTATTTCGTACTAAACATCAGTAATACATAACCAGCTCACAATAGAATTCAGCATGAGTAGAACAAAAACAGTATATCTTTTCAGACAAAGTCAATAGTTCATATTAACACAATTTTTATTTCTTATTTAAATTAGAATTTACTAAAAAATTCACTACACTCTTTTGGTTCTCATACGTCACACATCGGTTTCACAATTTTAAAAATCACTGTTGAAAATTGCATCTTATTTTGAAATATTACAGAAAAAAAAAAATATGTTTTTGAGATTTACTAATAGTTTGTCCTTTAATTGCATAAGGTGCTTGTTTTAAGCGAAATAACTGCAATATGAAAAGACAGATGTTAATGCTAGAGAAAACCACCGAAATAATATTTTTTGTAAAGCATGAAGTAGTACATGTCTTAGTCAAGTCGATTATAATTAAACAGATAACCAAATACCTATATAAGTAAATAAAATAATACTGCAAAACTCTAAAAAATAAAAGAATTCCAGTATATTTATGACAGAGGCTTTATACTTTTCCTTGAGAAAGAATTAAAAAAAGGTGAAAAAGAAAATTTTAAAATATAAAGTACTTTTAGCACAAAGGAAAGTTAAAAAAAAATTCTAAATTTTTTTTATATTAAATTTAATTCTAAAGTTATTTTCCCTGCTCACTGTTTAATGCCGCTAATTTCCTTTTGTTCTGCTTTTTACTCACACTATCATTTTGTTTTTTGCAATAGTTTTTCAATAAAATGTTTGTTGATGCCAGGGCCGTGTCCAAGGGGAGGGTTTTAGGGGTTAAACCCCTCCCATTGGGGGAAAATAATGATAAAAGCAATATGAAGAAAATGATATTTAACTTAGTTATAGTGTTAATGTTTATGTCAGTGCTCTTTTTTTAAGTCATTTTCTTTGATTTTTTTTCTGCAATTTACGAGTGCCCACTCTTCACCAACTGAAATTATATTTTAGAAAACCAGTTGCAAAAGAACCACTGAATAGACTGACAATACAATACTCAAGTAGAGAGAGACAATACATACAAGAGTAACAATGACAATACATACTCTTTGATTTTTTTTCTGCAATTTACGAGTGCCCACTCTTCACCAACTGAAATTATATTTTAGAAAACCAGTTGCAAAAGAACCACTGAATAGACTGACAATACAATACTCAAGTAGAGAGAGACAATACATACAAGAGTAACAATGACAATACATACTCTTTGATTTTTTTTCTGCAATTTACGAGTGCCCACTCTTCACCAACTGAAATTATATTTTAGAAAACCAGTTGCAAAAGAACCACTGAATAGACTGACAATACAAAACATCCAATGGGAATATTTTTTGGTATACAGCATGTAAAAAAAATATATATATTTGTGCGAAATTTTTAATACCTTTTGCAATATGCAATGGTGTTAACAGATAAAAAGGCTTGTTTCTGAAGAAGCTGTAAAACAACATTCTATCCACTAGCGAAGCCGGAATTTGGGGAAATAGGGGAGGGGTCACAAACGTCCTTACATGTATATAATACTATACTTGTTATCTCTTCCTAGGAATAGTAATGCGCTTTAAAATCAATGGCTCTGGCCCCTAAAGTACTCCATTGCTTGATTATAACCATAAAGCAGGAATGAATTATTTGGTACAAGAGGTGTTTTCATGCCACTGCGAGAAATGATTTTTAAAAGATCTTTGAAACCCCTCCCTTTGTGAAATCCTGGACACGGGCCTGGTTGATGCCCTTATGATTAATATCATGATTTTACTGCTAGAATGGTTTTCACAACCAACTAGCTATAATTCTTTAGTTGCAAGAACACTCATTGTAACTTTTATGGCAATATTTATTTGGTTGAACTCTTTAAGGAACTTACTCTCCATATCCTTCAGTAATTTTTTAACTACTATGAAATTGTGTGTCACTACATTGACAATGTCAACAGTGGGGTATTTTAGTCCACCTCGATCAAAATCACAAATAAGTTTAAATTTTGCCTCAACGGCTAAAGATCTGTCAACTGTTAAGTTGCTTTTACACGCATCACATTTCAACTTTTTATATAAAACAGAATGTGCACAATATCTAGCTAAAAATGTCAAAACTGGAAAATCATTTTCAACAGCATTAATATCAGCATCAGAAACAAAGTCATACAAACTATTTTTACACGATGCAAAGATAATGATACAATATACATATTCCTGAAATTTTACTAGCAGTAACTAAACAAAATGTATTCTCAAAGAAGTATAGTACTTTAATAACATAGCGTTGCTATCTTTTAAATACATACAGACGTTACGATTCGCGTTAGGGTTAGCTGTTACGGCATTTGGCTCGGGAAAACATGCCTATAAATCAAATTCAGAACATTCACTTCACATTTCTTTTACTATCTTTTAAATTTGCAATAAGAATACAGAAAGATATGTTGATTCTTACCTATTGAGTTCCTTTACTATCACAGCATCGAGTTGGTTCACACTGCCGGTCCGACAACCATTCCTTTACAAAACAACGTGCACTGGAAGATATTTGCTTCGCGTCGTGAACCGCGAATGGAAAAACTCGCCCCCTCCTGATGACGTAGTCGCCCCTTTCCGCTTTCAGAAGCGTGGCCTTGAGTCGAGACGGCGGTGGCCCGACTCATTGAAGTTGTTATAAAAACGTCAAATACACGTTTTTTCCTCATTTCGCATCTAAGAAGTTCACTATGACAGGCTCAATGAAAAACCTGGTCGTCCCGATCACCTGATCTTAACCCGTGTGACTTCTGGGTATGGGGCTATCTGAAAGCTGTTGTGTTCAGTGCTCCGATTGCAAACTTTGCTGAGCTGAAGGCATGCATTGCGCAACACCTTTTAAACATGACCCCGGAAACACTTCAATCAGTCGTGGAACATGCTGTTTCTCGATTTCAACTTGTTACAGAAAACGGGGTACATTATATTAACATCTTTTGCGCCGGTCTCACGAAAATTAAAGACCGATTTGATTTTTACTGATGCTTTTTATGCGGTTTTCGGCCTCAGGACAATTAAAAACCAATTACTTAACTAACAGTATCACACCAATACCCTCGTGCACGCTGAGTAGTACGGTGTTTTAACGTATAGTTTACACCTTAGGTAATATGTTTTGAAAAATTTGTCATAGTCGATCACTATTAAATATGATGGTTACAGCGCTATCTATTGCTAAAAATTCCAACTATTTATTTTTCTTCTGCCATCAAGTTCCCCCCTTCTTCGATAATATTCCATTGAAGTTTGACGTCATTCTGACCAGTGGTTTTATTTTTATAGCGTTTTGAAAGTGGAACTTTAATTATAATCACCCTGTATATATATATATATATATATATATATATATATATATATATATATATATATATTTACTTTTCAAGGTAGTAGAATCATTTTACTCAACGCACTTGTATTTATTAATTACATCGACAAACACCGCCAAGAGCGGATCCAGCTTCTGATTTTGGAGGGAGTCATCAACATCACAATATCAACTCACAAATCAGAAAAACAGGAGGATTATCAATGCACAATTCGGACTCAAATACAGGGCAAGATTAACGCACAGGCCAGCTAGGCCTAGGCCTAAAGCCCTTGTCCTCCAAGGGGGCCCCGCTTTTTTTTTTCAACTTATGCATAGCATTAAAAAATCAAGTATTTTTGTTAAAATAACCTAAAATCCTGTTTTAAATAAATGTTAAACATTATTTTAACATTATATTATACATTGACTTAAAGCATTGAGAACAGAGAAAATGGAAGGAGCGAAGACTTTCATTCGTGAAACCAAGACCCCAAGTCACGTGATAGATTTTAAAGCATATCATTAGAATAAATCAGGTTTCTTTCGCTTGTTTCACGCAAAACGTGCCAACCATCGTCGTTGTTGAATCACGTGACTTGTGGTCTTTGGGTCAGATTTTTCTGAGCCAATGACTGGACTTGCTCGCTCCATTTTCATTCCTGCTCTAAGACTTAAAGTGATAGAATAGGGGGGGGGGGGGACTCCAAAGCATTGTGGACTTTGGGCCTTACTTTTAGTTAGTCGGGTCCTGCTTAAATACAGGGATCTAGGGACCCGGTGAACATTTGAAAATGCAGTTCTGAAAAAGATCTTTTTAGATATTTTTGGTTCTATTCGGTGGGGGGGGGGGGTATGATCTCCACAGGGACGGCAAATAGGGGGTTCAAGAGGGGGCGGTCGCACCCCGAAATTTTTTGAACTGAATGATAGAAAATGGGTGAATTCAATTTATGTAAGTTGGAAATCAATGTCCTTAAAAAAATCTCACTGGTTCTCAGTAACTATTTGATGAAACGCGACACATTCTCAGACTAGAAAAAGTGTTTTTCGTTATTTGGATGTTGATTTAGAAATTCATCAAGTATTTTCCGGCCTTTTCAGAACATAGAAAACTGATAGAGGAACATGGTTAATTTTAACTGAAGAAGACATTTCCTCATATAGGCTAAATATTTCATATTTGTGTGCCCAGTTAACGATGGTATGTCCAGTATGAGAGGCTCGTGCAAAGTGATATGGCAGCATGGTTTTCACAAGAAAATGCCTTGATACTTTACATTCACTTTTACACTCACTTTTGAGCTGTATATTTCTTTAATGAGTGTTCATCGCTTTCTTCTGCTAGAAACACGTTTCAGCTGCTCAGTGCTTTCTTAGAAACTTCTTAAAAATGCATTTGATTATTGAATTAATAAAAACATCTCAACAAATACCTTTTATGGGGTTCTATAATTATGCAATCTTGAAGTGACACAAGATGGTCTTCAAAAGTTAAAACCATAAAAACATTTCTCTATAACTTCAAAGCAGTGATTTGACGACTGGAAGAATTATTGTAAAACGATTGTTTCAATGGTGAAAAGCTCAAACTCTTTAGCATGTATGACTTCGTTTGAATTTTTATTCAATTTATTTGTATTGAGGAAAGTTTTTGAAAAAATGCTTTACTCCATCAAAACATCTTCAATCCGCTACCCTTAATTTTCGGATTATTCAGGCCACAGTTCAATCTACAATTGATCTGTGCACCGTACTACCATAGTTCAATCTACAATTGACACTGAAAATAGATTTTACATAGATGTATATTTCAATCAAGCGTGAAACTTTAAAAAAAAAATTCTTCCTTCGTGCCGATTTTAAAAAGGCGAAAAAAAAAATGAAAAAAAAAGTGACAAAAATCCACATAATGATGCGAAGTTAAACATTAATGTTTTAATATTTTGCATAAAGTTTTTGATTTAGTTTGAATGAAATTAACACAAGATTTGATGATAATTATTTTTCTGTATGGTTGGATCTATATTATCTGGATTGAATTTTGAAAACGTACAATAAAATGTTTCAATTATGAGTAAAATTTTTAGCATGGGGCAAGAAAAATTACAAGCAATATACCGACAGACCAGTTATCACATCCAGAGACTGCAATTTCGTCAGTCTGGAATAGTGAATAAAAGACCTGGAGACAGATGACATCTCTTTGAAGCTGCGACCGCCGACGAGACTAGATTATTCAATGATGAAAAATTAAGCCCCTCACCATTTTTGAAGTTGCTTGGGTGGTTTTGAAGAGCAATATATAAAAAGTGTTTTCATACATAACTTAAATGCTGAAATGCTGCCTCTGGATCTCCATAAACCACGTTTTGAGTTTGTACTTGACAAACGTATAAATATTTCTTGCTCGCTTCCATGCAAAATATTAAAGACAAAGTTGCTTTTTTTTATTCTCTCTTGCCTGTTAGTTTTATTAAAATTTTCAAACATATTGTAAGTAACGTAGTTTTTATTATTTCATGTAATTTGTTCAGTTAGTAAAGATTTAATATGCCTGAATACATTTATTTTATGAGAATAAAAAATAGTTTGAGTAATTTTTAGTCAAATTACCCTCGTTGCTTAAGCCTGATAACTGTATTTTTACTTCCTTTTACAAAAAAGGAAGTATTGTATTCGCGAAAGAAATTTCACCCAAAAATCGGTCTTATTTTCCATTTTGCTCACCCCCAAATGAATGTTGAGTATTTTTTTCAACCCGAACACACGTGGATATGTGCCTAGAAACGTACAGACACTCGAAATATCCATTTTGACGATCCCCGAATTAATTACAACGAGTTTTCTCGTGACGTCTGTATGTACGTATGTATGTGCGTATGTGTGTATGTATGTATGTCGCATAACTCAAGAACGGAATGTCGTAGAAAGTTTAAATTTGGTACGTAGACTCCTAGTGGGTTCTAGTTGTGCACCTTTCTCTTTGGTTGCATTCGTATGCTGCAAAGGGGGACTTTTCTCCCTTTTTGGGAGGAAATCATTGTTAATTTCGATGTAAACTCAAGTGGTGTTATAATTTGGCGGACACTTGGCGATATATCGCCAGTCTTTTGGTCGCCAAGTTTTGTTGCAAACTTGGCGAAAAATTTGGCATATTTTTTTTTTTAATCTGGTTTTAATTTGGCCACTGTTGGTGATATTTAGAGAGTAAACTATTGAATCATATTAAAACTGCCAATAATGAGAAAATGACATTAAATTGGAGTAAAAGGAAGTCATGTAATGCACACATCAGCTCGTTTTACACATGAACACACTGACATTTACTCGATTTTTGATTGCTCAAAAATAACAAGACACATAAACAGAAGTTAAAAATTGTATTTTCATTATGAAGCAAAAATGTGGGGAAACGTTGCGTCCAGAAAAGACAACATTTTGGGGAAAGGGGAATTCACCAAGTTTGCAGTTAGTCCTTATATGAGTTTTTTAATTTATGCTTTTTGTTATTTAAGTCTGAACATATTTCAACTAATAAATTTAAGATACGGCTGAAAGTCTCATTCAAACGCTTTCCTCTTGCTACTATATGAAATTCATGAGTTTAAAAAAAAAAATCTCAACCAGTGGCGTAGCTAGTTTTTGCGGCCCAGGGCAGTCCCTCAATTTGCGGCCTTTTGTTGAAAAAAAGCTAATACATAAAGAAAAGAACATTTTTTTCCATATTTTTCCTTCAGAAGAAAAAGGAGTTCATAATCCCGCCGAACATTCCAAAATCACAATTTTATGTAATTTTTTACAATGCGAATCAAAAAAAATGGTCGGAATTCCCTCTCGGTTTTTTTTTTTTTTTTTTTTCGAAATTGAAGTCAGTTTAAAGCTTTCTTTGATGACGTGAAGGGCAGGCCCGTCGTTTGTGCAATCAGCCCCTAAATTTCTAAAACATCTTGTAGTAATTATAAATTTTTGCATGTATTTTGATGGGGGTTTTTCCATAAAATACATTGAGTACGTACCCCGCTCCCTCCCCCTGGGAAAGTTTGAAATGACGGGCCTGATTAAGGATCAGGGGGTTGCTTCTCAAGGAAATTTTCCACATGATTGCTCAAAAAAATGATGTGATTGCTACTTTTTCCCACGATTTTTCACTGCCACCTCCAAAGGGAGAGAAAGACAAGCAATAGTGCTGATATGTCCTCAAGGAAAACACATGTTTTGTGTTAGAGTAATTTTATTATCATAGTCATTTCAAAAAGTTACACTTCAAAGACTTTTTTTTTTTTTTTTTTTGCCTTCATTTAATAGATTAAAAGCGTGATTTCCTTATTCCATTATTTCCTTTTTCCTCATGAAATGTGTCAAATTGTCGCCCCCAAAATAATGCCGCCCAAGGTGGACCGCCCCTCCGCCTCACCCACAGCTACGCCACTGATCTCAACGATATAAATGCAATTAAATTTCAAAAGAAGAAGAAGAAGAGTAAAAGAGAGAAAGGTAAAATGGTAGCCGTCAAACCAATCAATTTTAAGTGCAAATTTCATCTCAAAATTAGACATGCAAGGTGACCAATAATTTTTTATACAATATTTTAAAACGGGTTAAAAAAATAAAGAGAATGACACTGTAGTCTCAATTCTTAAGGCGATTTACTATAAAGGATATATAAGATTTTAAAATGTTGCACTGAATAAATTCATAAAAGGAGAACAGTCAGGCAAAATGTTCGGAGACTTGATGAAGTGAGATTTCATTTATAGAGCTATATATCAGAAGGTATAATGATATGACCTTTGTCAACGACAAAAGAAGATTTGGCTCACTGCGATCCGTTACGACAAAAGAGCATGTGAAAAGGGTAAGAAAGATAGGAAGAAACGGACAAAGATCTGCTATAAAACTTGCAAAGAGAGGTCAAAATATTGAAGGAATCAATGTTAGACATGCTGAGTATGGGCCTAGGGTGCAAATCTAATTGAAAAAGTAAAATATTCGCAGAGTTTCAGACTCCACTACAATAAAAAGAAATCAGAAGGTGGAAGAAAAACTTTCTTGCACACGCTGGAAGTAAGTTTCTCTTTTCAACAGAAAAACTTTTTTTAAAAGCAAAGTCTCAATCCCCAAAATGATATGATATGACAGTATGTATTGATAACTGAGTGATTATGTTCCACGCTATCAAAATGCTTCGTCTGTAATGGTTTGGGTGAGTAGCTATTTCAAAAAGAGAAAAAACTCTCGTTAATTTCCATTGAAAAAAGTTAATGTCAGTCGGTTAAAAATCCATGCTCGGTGTTATTAAACTGAGATTTTACGGAGATTGGAAAAGTTTTTATTCCCAAACGTCCAAAGTATGTATGGAGCGGAATAGTCGTGCCCCTCCTCTTACCGCATCATATGTGCTTTAATAAGAGTGATGCAGCAAAAATTTAGCTGACTTCTTGTACAAGAACGTATGTCTCTCCCCCCCCCCCCCTTCCCAACTCCCACGATCTGAACTCGATTGATTATTTTGTGCAGTCATATATCATCGCTGCAAAACCCCCAATTTGAGTAAATTCAAAAATGTAATTCGAAAGGTATAGCAGGAAATGTCAATAGAGGCGTAAGTGCCGTATGAGATGGATTTAAATAAAGAGTCCTAAGCTTGTTAAAAAAATGAAAAACGAAATTACTCCAGCTCATTTATTGTAAAGATACTTAATGAATGATAACTTAACTTGATGCAAATAGTTTTTGTGTGCTTTATTTTGTGCTACTAAAAACTTTAAAGTGCATGAGAACGTTTTAGTCACACTGTAAACCAAAGTTAAAAAATGTTTCGATTCAATTAGAAACTTATCTCTCCGTCTATGATTTGTTTGTGTATGTGTTACAGTTATAAATGATTATTTTAAAAACTATTAAAGTTTAATAAAAAATGTTGAGGCCTTACTAATAAAATTGCATGCGTTAAGAAAATAAAATGCATGCAAATTTTATACACATAAAAATGATTTCAATCTTTTCATCAAATCAAGCCTGAAATCAGAAAACTACTGTTTAAAATTTTGTGCGATATTTTTCACTGAATTGATTTTAATTTATGAATGTGCAAAATGTTAATATTTCCCTACCTTCTCTTTTGGTCTCGTTTTAAGAAGTACACATCCAAACAGCATCGAACAATTTGTAAAATTGCGAAGGAATGATACGATTTCTTTTTCTCTTTTCCCCCATCCCTGTCACCCTTAGATAATACGGGCGAAAATTCTCGTCTTCTGAAACTTGTGAGCTATTGCTAGTTGAACTGCTACAGGCCTTAGAGTTTTTACATTACATGCTGTCTGGCGAAAACAAAACTGAGCCTTTCAATTATCCCACAAGACTGTTCAAACCAAAATTCGGTTAGCACAACTACAACACTTCCAGCACAAGGGCGCCCATATAGGGGGGAAAGTGGGGGCTCAAGCTCCCCCCCCCCCCCAGGAATGAGAACTTCCTATCTTTTAATGCTTTTTTCTTTGCAAAATTGTTTAAAAATTTCTTTTCCAGCCATTAATGAATAAGTTATTAAAAATGTTAAACTTTAATATCTCTATTATGTACTGAAAACGTTTTCCATGGGGAAAATACTCTGCTAAACCATGGAGAAAATTTTTGAGCCCCCCCCCCCCCCTTAAAATTTTGCATATGGGCGTCCTTGTTCCAGCAATTTATATAAAATCGATTTTTTATGACTAAGGTTATTTTCAAAACATAATGAAAACTTCTGGAAGAGTTCACTGCAAAGATAACAAGTTGCTCGTAAGGCATAGTGGCTCTGAGGTTTGCTCCGAATGCTAGAGGTTGTGGGTTTGATTCCCACCGTATCCTTATGTATTTCTTTCTGCTGTAAACCTTTCGTGCATTTGTCTTATATGTAATATAAAGAAGTCAAAACTCAAGAGACAACTGCACTCCATAGCCTCATACATCCTGCCATGGGCAGGTAAAACGGCAGTATCTGCAGAAATGAGATTTTGAGATATTTGAAGAAATGTGTGTTTGATTCAATACTAACAATAGGAAATTGTTGGAACTATGCGGTTGTTTCGGGTCTTTTTTCAGCGGAAACCAAATGACCAAGCTTGTATAATAAAGCTAACGTACAATAAATGGCAAAAAAAGGAAAGAAAAATTTGCAGTGACTGCCCTTTATCTGCTCAAGGCTGCATAGCGATCAACAGTTTTAATTCCATTTTCATTGCTAACTGGTCGGAATGACGAAGAGTTAACCTAAAATCAAGATCCAAACCATGATTAAGATTTTTAATCTTGTGCACTTGATGACTAGTTTGCAGTTTGGTTTTTGAAAACGCAGGACCACCGAGAGCCAAAAGGCCTTTGCCAGCTCGGTCATCAGGTCATCAATGACCCACTACTACGATTCCGAGCCGGGTCTTCACTAGGCTGAGACTAGTTTTCGACTAGGCTGAGCTGACCTCGCTTCGGCTCTGTTCATACATCGTAAGTCGATTCGTTTATCGAACATGAATCTCGCACAACACTTCCGACGTCCACTTATCTGTAAATACATTAATTCCTCAAAACCGAGAAAAAAAAAGGGGGAGATATTGCCTTCTGACCCCTCTAAGTATGACGGGCCTGAAAATAGCTTTCCATTTCCTCGAGAAACTAGTGGGGGGGGGGGGAATATTGAAAGAAAATTGCCGATGAAAACTTTGTAAGGCAATAGTTGTTGGTCGTCACGATAGATCCGTCTCCTTCTTAAGTTATAAAATGTTGACTGATCACTTTGGTAAATCGAATGAAGATACACGCGAATATAATTGATTATGGTTACACCATTCACGTTTCTGAGTTTAAACTGTCGTTTTTGAAACGTCATGATTTTATTAGAAACGTTTTCTGATTTCTTTATTGACCTCAAAATTGCGTTTACTAAACGTCTTGCTGATTGGGATGATGCTTTACTCTGCAAACTAGCTGATTTAAGAATAGGAGGGAAGAAATTAGCTGAATGGGAGGAAACAAACGAGAGTCCGTATCCACATGCAAGGTGTGGGTATAGCAAGGTCGGTTCAAGTAATTCTGCCACCCTAGGCGATATTGACAAGTGCCCCTCCCCCCTCCATTGAATATTCAATAACAATAATAAAATATAATGCTATATAAATAAAACCAAATAATAGTAAAGTGCTTAAAATTAAAGTAAGTTTCTAGCTGAATTCCAAACTGGGTTTTGCATATCCAAGCACTGCTACACAATTTAAATAATTTTTTTTTAACATTGAAGTAGTGCATCTTATCACACTGAACATATACTGTCGGCCCCGCTTAATCGAATATCGTCGGTTCCAGGAAATATTATTCGATTAAGAGAGATATTTGATAAAGCGGGGATTTTCTTTTACCTTTCTAAATTAACAACATTTGTCTTAAAACTTAGCAATTATTAATCAATAGCTTTATAAAGGAAATAAAAAATTATATTTGTAAAAAGTTTTAGAAATAAGCTAAGTAAACAACAAAACAGTTTACTAATTTATTCATATATTATAGTAGGTATGAAAATTATAAAAAAAGTAACTTTCAACTTGAGTTATGAAATGATTGTCTTAGCACCTTATTTCAGTACTATGTTTTTTGAAAAAAATCTGTAATAGTAGATTGCTTGCTCTAAGGTCTTTGGGGAACACTTTTCCAAGTTATCTTCTCTCCCTTCTCATCAGCCGCGTTTTGCATTCACTGCTTTTCAATTCGCAACTCCAACGAACTATAGGGGGCACTGCAGTCACTGTCTAATGGCCGACTTAAGCACTAAAACAAACGCACATGGTAACGAAGAAAATGCTAAAAGTGTTGTGATTTTTGTTCTTATGTATGATTTTTTCGCTTTATTCATTTGAAAAGATTTTTCAAAGTCTTTTGGTTATTCTGACCCATATAGAAAGAGATTAGAAACCAAAAAGTATTACGAAAATAAACAATTAATGCAGAACACACAGTAAGTTGTTCTGAAGCAGCCATTTTCACGATGTTGAATTCGGAATTCATATATATTTGGTTCGCTTCGAACGGCATTTTCATTTTGTACCGTTTTTTCTATACATTAGTACATATTAAGTTCAGTTTCGTGACATTTCCGGCATTTGTTGACATATTTGTCACAGTGCATATACGTGTCAGACTGTCAAGAGTAACGTTTAACACTAGATAATTTATTTCTATGACTATATGATTGGATATCCAAAGAAATCATGCATTTAATTCATTCGTCATGGAAATGATTTACCTGATATGCGAAATCTTGTCAAGATACATTATTCTTTCACACAATTTTAAAACCATGACCCTATAAACAGATTTTTGGCGAACTTTTATTTTTTATTGTTCAAATTCTTAACATTCTTTCTGGATTTTTCAATCTGTTCTGCGATAAATATTTTCAAGAAAATTTATTTGCATACTGTCTATTTCAGTAGGATAATGTAGTAACAAAGGTTATTTAAATCATTTATGTGGAATTAGGTTAAGGAAAAGTGTCCAGTCAATGTTGTTAAGTTCGTTTTTTTTTTTCCATCGAATTGAAAAACTGATATTTATTCAAATTCACTCAGAACAAAATAAATAAAATGTGTACTCACAGTTTATATATGGTGGTAGCTTTCTTTTCAGTTGATTGACCATTATTTCTTTTTACTTATCGAATTCTGTAATCTTACTACCATTTTATTCCACTCAAGATAAAAATTAAAAATGGTTTAACTAAAAACGCGAAATCTCGCCAAGGCTACTTTGCTCGCACAATACTAACACTATAACCCTAAACAAATTTGGCGAAACCTTTCAGCTGAGAATAAAAGGAATAAAGTAAATTCTTTCTCGGTTAAACATTTTTCATTTTGTTCTACGATAATAAATTCAAGAAACTATTTTGCATACTGTCCATTCCAACTAAATGCTGCTGTAAAATATGATTAGTTAAATTAATTTAAGATTAAAAAAAACTCATATTCTTACAAATTCATACAAAACAATAAAAAATTTTACCTGGTATAACGTTATCCAATTTTGTTAATCCAGAGTTTTCTTGTTTATGCTTCCACCATTTAATACTTTTTTGAAAGAAATAAGGAAAACTAACATTATTTTGAGAAGCTCGAGAATACTACTAAGGGACGAATTAATTTCTGTAGCTGAAAGCAAACTAAGACACATTGCGTTAATAAATACTCAGAACAAACTGCCTGTGTTTACGTCAACAGACACCGTGGAGTGCAACGTGGCAATGTTTTAGTTGCATTCGCAGTTTTATAAATCACCGCAAGGTAGCGTATTCGAGCGCTGGAGTTCCGAATTTATTATCGTTAGTTATCGACTTATCGTTTCTTGTTTTTTGTAATGGCAACGAAAAAAATTTAGATAAAATGGAAGAAACTTTTTGATGAAAAATAGAAGTATTAAAAGCCTGTTGAAGGCAAAAAATTACTTCAACAGTTGTTTTTATTTAACTGGTTTCTAATTTATTCAAAAAAAATTTAAGAAAAATGTTTTCGAAAGCTGATAAATATTATTCGATTATCCGGGGAAATTATTGATTAAGCGGGGATCTTTAACATTGCGTCTATGGGGACATATTGGGTTCCGGGAGGTTTTATTCGTATAAGCGGGGTATTCGTTTATCTGTTAACTGATTAAACGGGGCTGACAGTATCAATATTTTCAAAGATTTTTAAATCACGCAGTTTGCCGCTTGTAAAATGAAATTGAAATTCTAGTTAAGCTCCGAACTATGTTTTGCACATCCAAGCACTAGTACATACTCTAAATTTTTTTTTAGCATTGAAGCAGTGAACTTTATGGCGCTGAAACAGATATTCATACTTTAAAAAAAAGTTTCAATTTCGAAATTTTGCCGCCCTAGGACACCGCTTACCCCAGGAGCCTTGAGTCCCTAGGGACTCTACAGGAGCCGGGAACGACCTGGGACATGCTCCTTTCAACTTTTCGTCAGCGGGTATTTTGATTAAGCTCTTAGTAACGCTAAATCAACTCCATTTTAATTAATGATCATTGTACTTATTTACTATTAGATATACAGTGAAGCACCGTTTATACGTTTTTAAAGGGACGGTATAAAAAAAGCGTACAAATGAACCAATTTTAAAAACGTATAATTGATAAAAGCGTGCAAAAGAGAAACGTATAAACGGTGCTGCACTGTATATCTAAATGTGTTTATACAAACGTATGACAGTGAAAAATGTAAAGAAAAGTGATAAATAAAAAGAAAATGCTGGTTTTCACCTATTTTCTAACAAGGAAATAAGACGCAAAGAAAGAACTTCGAACCAGATCAATCGTTTCATCATTTTTCTACAAAATTTCTGAGTTAAAAACCTTTAAAAGACTGATTTTTTGAACGGAAATTATGCTTTTTAAGCAGCAGAATACATTATGTTAATGAAGTCGGCGACCAAAGGACCTAGAGTCCCTATAGAAAAATGTTTTCATTTAGGGACTCTAAAAGGTTCTTCAGGTATATAAAATACCTGCAGTGACGTCATGTGTAAGGAAATTTGATTCACTTACGAAGTGGCACTCCAGATTTGGCTGTCCTACCTGAATGTTACTCAATCTTCAAACTGGAATCTGGCAACTGTTGATTTCACGCATGCGCATGGAATGGAATAAGTATCCGAGGATTGAGCAACGTGCAGCGGGCAAATTGACATTTCTTTTACGTTGTAGAGCAATAAGAATTACCTTCTAATTTGATTTTTAGTATTTAGGAGCTAACTTTTGTGCAAAGAGATGGATGACTGCTGGGATGAAGATAGCGATGAGAACTGCACAACAAACGGAAATTCCAATTCCCGATGGGAAAATAAAATGTATTCAGATTCTTATGTACAAGAACCCAAACGCAATGATGGAGCCGGATCCCAATGGGGTCGCGAAAGCTATTTTTCGGATAGATCCAGGACCCAAGAACAGCAAGCAGGCAATGCGGGTCGACAGTTTTCCCGCAATAACGATAGGAATAGTCGCTACAGTAATAATGAAGATTCTACAGAACTTCAAGTTGATTCAGTTCATGTCGGCAAAATAATTGGTCGTGGGGGTTCGAAAATTAAAGAGCTTCAAGAAGAAAGTGGCGCTCGAATCAAGGTAATTCAAGAAGACAGAAGTGCTAGTACAGCTTGTGTTCGTTTATTTGGCGCATCCGAAGCTTGTGAAAAAGCCAAACAGTTGATAGAGGAGCTAACTTCAGATTTTCGCAAATTTTCTACAGCGGAAACTCCGAAAGAAAACTACTCGTATACAAATAACACCAGCAACGGTTTTTGCAACTTTTCGTCTGCAGAGACTCCTCAAGAAAGCTATTCATATACAAATAGCAGTGGAGATCAAATTATTGATTGGGATTTACTTAATGCACGGTCTGAAGAAGCAAGGAAAAAGAAGCTTGCTGCTTTGCCTCGCATAATGAAGGACTTTTATCATGAAGACATAGTGATTTCCAAAATGACTCCTAAGGAGGTTGCTGCTTTTCGTGCAGCTAAGAATTCTATTTCTGTGCTCAAAGTAAAACCAGATGATCAGAGGAGCATTCCCAATCCAATTTCAGCTTTTGAGCATGCCTTCAAGCACTATCCCGAACTGCTTCGGGAACTCAAAAATCAAGGGTTTACTACTCCATCTCCTATTCAGTGTCAGGCATGGCCTATCATTATGAAAGGATATGATATGATTGGTATCGCTCAGACGGGAACTGGAAAAACCATATCTTTCTTATTTCCGGCCCTAGTTCATATTGTGGGGCAGGTGACTCCCAGGGAAAAACGCGTGGGGCCGAGCTGTCTCATTTTAGCTCCTACCCGTGAACTTGCTCAGCAGATTGAAACTGAAACCAAAAAATATTCTTATCATGGTATTAGCTGCGTTTGTGTTTACGGTGGCGGAAGTCGAAGAAACCAGATTGGATTCATTTCAAAAGGAGTCGACATCGTTATAGCCACTCCCGGACGTCTCAATGATTTAGTTATGAATAATATCATTAACGTTACCGGAGTGACCTATCTGGTTCTCGATGAAGCCGATCGAATGTTAGATTTGGGTTTTGAGCCTCAGATTCGTAAAATTCTGTTAGATGTCCGTCCGGATCGACAGACCATCATGACCAGTGCCACTTGGACAAGCAGCATCCAAGAACTAGCTGCGAAGTATATGACTGACCCTTTCAAAGTGAATGTTGGTGCTTTGAATTTGGCTGCTGTTCATTCAGTCACACAGGAAATTATATTTGCCGAGGACGATGACCGACGAGCGCTCATGAAAGAATTTCTTGACAACATGGGTCCCCAGGACAAAGCAATCGTTTTCGTCGAGCGAAAGAGCATAGCCGATGACATCTCTAGTGACCTGATCTTACGAGGTGTTGAATGCCAATCGATTCACGGAGATAGAGAACAATACGACCGAGAGCAGGCCCTCAACGATTTGAAAACTGGTTACGTTAGAATATTGATTGCTACTGACGTTGCCTCTCGTGGTTTGGACATAAAAGATATCACTCATATTTTTAATATGTATTTTCCACGCAATATTGAAGAATACGTGCATCGTGTTGGTAGAACTGGAAGAGCTGGTAGGAAAGGAACTGCTATTTCAATTTTCACAAGGCAAGACTGGATGCATGCCGAACCTTTGATTAAAATTCTTGAAGAGGCTGATCAGTTTGTTCCCGATGAGTTGTATAATATGGCTGATCGATATCGAGCTTGGAAACGTAAAAAGGATGCCGAAGATGCTGCATGTGGTGGCCGACGTTTCCGAGGAAAGCCTCGTAGATTTTAATCCCTGGATGGCGAGTTGGAGTGTTGAAGTCAAATCTTTGACTTTGCAACTTCTGGTCCTGGGTGGATGTTGCTACTTAAGAAGGTAACTTGTGTTTTTGTTTCTTTTAATGTGGTGTTTCTCCAATTGTTTTTAAAAAGTGATTTGGTTAACTTAGCATTTAAACCTAACAATGTTGCCAAAATCAATATTGCTGAAACTTAAAAGTTATATTATATCAAGCTAGATTATAGATTTCATTGAAATGAAAAATATGTATTTCAAATACAGTAGAGTCTCAAAAGTCCTATGTTCCGCTTAATTCGAGGTGCTTTGTTGATATTTTAAGGTATATATGTTACAAGCAAAACATTTTAATCTGAAAATCGAAATAGTTTGCTATGCTTAGAACATAGATTAAGGTAATAAAAAAATACTGAAAGGTTTATGTCAATAACATGACGTGAAAAACTCATTGACTATTAGAGATGGATTAAGATATGCTTTGGAGAAAGTAGGAAGTAGATTTATACAATAAATGACTTGAAATTAAAACTTTGTTTTGCCTCAAAGAACAAATAAGTAGCTCTTTTGGAATACCTGATTGCAATTAAAAAGGGGAGTGCAAAACTTGACGTTGTACGATTTGTATAGTATATACAAAATTTTATCCTTCTATGAAAAAAAAATTTTGTATTATATGAGGTACATTAGTAAGCTCACGTACATAGACACAAATGTCACGACAAAACTCATTAAAAAATCTTCTAGGACTATCAAAGGGCATTTTTTGGTTTCCTGCATATCTACACACAAGTACGTTTAGACATAAAGAAAAAATAATCAAAATTCTTTTAAGGTTAATTGAAACATATTCAGGGGTCGATCCAGGTTTTATTTTTTGGGTCCCCATTTTGTGAAAAGGCAAAAGATTTTTGTGAAATTTCGTTATTTTTGTGAAAAAGCAAAATATTTTTGTGAATTTTCTTTATTTTTGTAAAAAAGACCTTCTCGTGATTTTTTTCTTGGAAAAGATTACATTAAAGCATTTTTAGCTGTCGTATCGTTATAGAAAAGCCCTAGACAGGTTTCAGGGGTGATTGCAAGTTCTTGAAGAATACCTGAAAGCTGTCAAGAGAAAATGCGCTGGGGGAGGGAGGAAGTAAGACCCTTAACATTTTATTCGTAATTTGACACATACATTACATTTATTGCTTTTTACAAATATACATATGCAAGGCACACTTTCTTAAGGTGAAAGTCTCACAACAGATTTCCTGTTTGCCCCTCTCAAATACTTTAAGAGCAATGAAAATTGCACATGCTGCTGAACGTAATGATAACTCCTAATAAATACAAAATGAACAGACTCAAAGATATCACATATTTCTTAACACAGAAGTGAAATACTCATTAAAGATTCCATGTATGTGTTTGAAAAACTTAAAAGTAATTAAAACCCAAAATAATACTGCACCAGCATTCAGCGTTTAATTTTTTGACTTTTGACGTTCTTGCAGAGTAGGTATTTCGTTTAAAACTTTGCAATTTAATGATGTTAATAAATATATAAGAAATTTTATTTGTTTGCCTCTTAACAAGGTACAGTAAACATCAAAAATGCGAAAAATTCGTGGAACAAATCTGATATACCCCCCTCTTGGCGACTTTTTCCTGTTGGCGCCAAAAAAGCGTCGCCAAGAAAACTATGTATGACGTCATATGTCATACATCGTTCTTAGCGATGCTTTTTTAGCGCCAACAGGAAAAATTCAAATTATGTCATTAATTATTTAATGAAATTAATGCATTAATTTTTTTCCGTTGTTTCTCCGGGATACGAGCCCTCGGTCTCATAGTACTTTCGTAATGAGACCCCTGCCTCGGTCTCATTACGAAAGTACTATGAGACCTCGGGCTCGCCAGGTTATCCCTCCGACTTTTAATATACATCACAGTCGGATATAAGTCACAGATCTCCTCCGTTCAGTATACAATAAAGTCTCAGATTTTATGTGAAATTAACACCATTCTTGTGCTACAAAAATGCCAACCAGACCAAAATACAAACTACCAGAAACACAATAATTCAAAATATGTTCACTTACCTTTTTTACTTTTCTTTTACTTCCTCACGTGAGGCAGTGCAAATATGTTCCGCTCTTAGGAATATTTGTTCGGATTTTAATTCAATGTAATTTAATATTTCTTCATTAATATAATTTCGCCAATCGGCTAAAGTTTGTGATGAAAAAAAATATTGACTTTCAATATCAGCAGTTTTGGTCCCAATTAAAATCTCATATGTTATCAAAAAAATCTCCTCTATTTTCAACTTGCTAGAACTAAACCATGACCCACTCCTGATCGTTGCTTCTTTTCCACAAACAACACCCCCAATAACCTTTCTACAAAAAAAATTAACCCATCTGAACATTTTTTAGTTTTTTTCATTTTCATAACAGAATTACATCTAGAACATAACATTTCATTCTTAAGTAAACCAATTTCCCTTAAAAATTCTAAAAAAACCTCTTTATTTTCAATTAGTTTAAATATAAAAAATCTATTTAGGACTCCGGTACGTCCAAACGTTGGACGACCTGACGAAAAAGAAAAAGAAGATTCATTCAAAAATTTCAATTGATACATTTGGACAACATCACAAACCGAACTCATAATTAAAATAGAAAATTCAACTAAATTAACATTAAAAAACAACAAGAAAAAGAATACTCTAAAATAAAGTTTGAATTGAAACTTTATTTTAGAGTATTCAACTTAAAATCTCCCTAAGAGCGAAACATATGAGCACCTACCTCCTACCACACATACACGTGCAAAAAGACAAACTTCGAGAAACTACTTTCCAGCGTTCAAGTTGCAAAACCAGGGTTGCCAAGTTATCGCCTTATTGGCAATTTTCGTATCGAGCGAAAAATTAAAATCTCGCCAAGAGGGGGGCATATCAGAGGAGAGCCAAATTCGTTTACCATGGCGGATGTAAGGAAATCAAGATCTTCAAAAGAAATAAAAATATAAAAACAGCATGTAAAATAATTTTATTTTAAGTAAAGTTATTTTAGAATTGGATTTTGAAACTCAACACAAATTAATACTAAATATATATTGCGTAATCAAAGTAAAATTTAGGATTTTCCTGAAAACAAGCTACCAATCACAAGTGTCCCTCTCCCGTCCCCCCTCTGACGCTCTGAAGCAAAAACACCTCACGCAGCAAGCAAAAAGATAAGATGGGGGAAGGTGGAAGAGGCTCCCGCGTAGATGCGTACACATTTGCGGTTAAAAAATATTGTGAAAAGGCTGCCTTTTTATAAATTTTTGTGAAGGGGCTGCTTTTACGACGCGGAATTTTGTGAATGGGGCCGCTTTTGCGATGGGGAATTTTGTGAATGGGGCCGCTTTTGCCATGCGGAATTTTGTGAAGGGGCCGCAAAGCGGCCCCAATTTGGCGCTGGATCGACCCCTGATATTTATGTTGAAATTTGAAAATTTTTCGAGGAGACACACACACTATGGTTTCTTTTCATAGCATAACGAAGTAAACAGTGGATGTCCTTATGTAGTCCAAATAACTTTTCAGAAAATCCGAGGTGGAGCGAGCCCCAATTACCTTGGATTTTCGAGACTACTGTAATTAGATTAAGCTGTGAAATTATAACATAATCCACCAAGTAGAAAATTATTAAATATTTAGTAATTCTATTAAAATGTAAAAAGAATATAAATGTTTAATTAGGCACTTTAATTATGAATTAAATCTGTTACATTACTAATAATTTTATGAATATAAAACAAGTAAAAGGGAATATTATATTACTTTGTTATGTTAATGAGGTATTATACATTATAAAATATAGTAAATAACTTTTTGGTTATTTTTAATAATGAGTAAACTAAACAAAATTACTATGATTAATATACTTTATTCTGTAGTTAAAAAAATACACTCGATAACAAAAAAATCGACGCACCAAAAAGGAGTGATCCGATGGAGACGAAAATTGGTGGATAGGGAGGCAATGCACAGAATAGTAAATGATTAAATTCTTTGAAGAATTTATGTCAGAGTTACAGTAACAATATCAATAAGGTATTGACCCGCCTCTAGCCTGGATACAAGCTGAAGTGTGGCATGGAAAAACTGATAAAGCTTCCGGAGGATGTCCTGCGGTATTTCCGGCCAAATTCGCTCCAATTCTCGGACGAGTTTATCAACATTCCTTCCCAGATGCAATCGTCATCCCATCATATCCCAGACATACTCGATGGGAGAGAGATCTGGCAGGCCACGGAAGAGTTTGCCAAGCTTGCAGACAGGTCATAGCAACACGTGCCGTATGTTATCTGGCATTGTCCCGCTGAAAACCAGCCGAGGGTACTGCAAAAGGAACGGCAGCAAAACAGGTCTTAGGATGTCGTCAAAGTACCACTGTGCAGTAAGTGTGCCTCTAATTACGACCAAAGGAGTCCAGTTATCTAAGGAAATGACATCCCGGTCCATAATGCCTTGTTGAGGGTCAGTGTGGCGTGTAAAAGTGAAACTAGGATCCCCCCCCCCCCCCCCTCTGCCCTGGGTGTCTCCAAACGTGTCTTCGATGATCGTCATGACACAGTTGGAAGCAGGATTCGTCGCTAAAGACTATACGTCCCCAGTCAGCACCATTCCAACCTGATTGAGCCATGCACCACTAATCTGGCTCTGCAGTGTGTAGGCATCAGTGGCAGGTGGCGTAACGGTCGGCACGAGCGTAGATTTCGTTGTCCCAACCGTCTGTAAATGGTCATGAATGGGCTGAATGTCTGATGGTTCATAGAGATGAAGAAAACGCTGTGACAGCTGATCGGACAATCTCTCTGTCATGACGATCTGTTGTGACCCTAGGTCGATTGTTACCATCCTTAGATGAACTCTGCCATTTTGTACCCATCCCCCTTACCAGCATCTTCGAATCACCGCATCACTTCGACTCATATGACAAACGATTCTCTGATTTGACCAACTGGCCTCTTTCAGTACAAACGCTTTTAAACGCTGACATTTGCTCGTAATGAGCACGAACCATGCGGCGAGGCATTTTTAAGTTGTTGAAAGGTAATCTGAATCGCAATCAAACCGAACATTATAACAGCTGTTGAAGAACATCTGCTGGATGCGCTGGAGATTAAACTATTCATTCATCGGACACCAAATTTTAATCATTTGCATATCTGGTCAAAACACTCATGCATACAAAATTTTAGAGCAGTCAGACAATTGCTACTTAGTGCGTCGATTTTTCTGTTATATAGAGTAAATATCTGATATATATCGAGATAAAAATCATGATATATATCGACGAACCCTGGAAAGAGCTAATGTGGCATGGCAGCAAAAGAAAAATTGTATGTTCCATTCAGTGGTACCCCTGCATGGGGGGTCACTGATATCCCAAACATTTCTTCATCAGGCAAATTTTGTCTGACGATTCGGCAAAAGTTGGAGTTCTATTCAGCAAAATTTAGATCTTCCGTCCTCACAAGAATTGTGCTTATTGCTGTTTTCAATTGAAAATGATTTATTAAGTTAATATGCTATATTAAATCTTTAAACTTTATGTTTTTGGATAATATTAATTACTATAGTTGTAACAGAAGTTGTTTGCATAATGCGGTTCAATAGATCCTGCAAATGGGGCACGTCGGTCCACTTAACAGGGTTTTGTTGGAAAACTTTAGCAGAGGGTGCGTTTAAAAAGCCTAACGAAACTCACTGGCTTAACGAACGATCTCTTCGGTTTTTCATTACCCGTGTTCACTTTTTGAACGATCAGTTAAAATTAAAGATGGCGGACGGTAGGTTAAATCAGGGCTTCGCAACTGGTGTGCCGCGGCACACTAGTGCGCCGTGACAAGGAACCCAGTGTGCCGCGGTATTTTCGTAGTTTTTTAAAGGAAAGAGCTTTGATGTATTTTGTTTTAATGTTACGACCGAACAGCGTTTGTATCGTCCTGCAACTTCTCAATTCATCCTGTCGATCATGTGCAATTAGACATACCCAACAAGGGGAGAGGCAAGATTTGCTGCTCCCCCTCCTCTTTTAAACTTCTTGTAATCCTATTACAGTTTTTGAAAAGAGACTCTAATTTCCACATAAATCAACTAATTATACAGAATTTTTTCTAAATCTTTCGCAAACGAGAGTATCGCCCCCCCCCCCCCAGGCAGGGATCGTGCCTTCTCGCCCAGAATTTCAGCCCCAGCTTTATCTTTTGTTTTCCTCTTTTCCAGTTCCGATACTAATTTCATTTTATCGTAGTATCTTAAAGCTCGATTCTGAGACTTAGCAAAATAGAAATTAAAACCATACACTGTTTCCTCCATCGTGAAGCTGTCATGGCGCCAGCTGAGCTGAAGTCGTGAAAATCATGAATTTCATGAAATTGAGGCCGTTTAATTCTTGCCTTTTCTCCGTACTTTTTGAAGAAAGGGGGGGGGGGCAGATCTGCACTCCCTACTTCTTTATACAGAGATTCGCTGGCTTTCATGCGGTAAGGTACTTCACATAATTTTTGAATTGAGGGACGGGGTACGACAGTTTTTTATTTTAAAAAAAGAAATGCAGTACGCCAGTTAGTTGCAAGACAAATATTGACTGGAAAAACTAGCGTACATGGCTGACATTTTTGAACACCTTAACGAGTTGAATCGGAAAATGCAAGGACATGAAGAGAATTTGAGTTACATGTATGGACAAGTTAAACGAGTTCACGTCAAAAATTCTGCTGTGGAGTGGAGAGAGGAAGTAGATCGTGGCTCATTGGACATGTTGAAATGGATCGTCAACATGGTATGAAGGAAATGGCAATGAAGAAAAGCTGATAAATGGGGTGGCAGAGCATTTAGTCCTATTTTAGGACAAATTCAAGCACTATTTCAAGAATACTAACATATAACAGTATGACTGGATTCGCGATCCATTCGCTTCATCTGCGGATGCATCAGTTAAATACTTTTCTTTGAATGCACGAAAAAGCATTTATGGACCTTAAGAGCGGCCGTAGTCTTAACTAAGCAAAGTGCCTCTGGACGAATTTTGGTTGCTGGTTCAAAATGAGTATCCCTCCATCTCTTGTCTTGATATTGATGTGCTGCTACCATTTTCAACTACATATCTTTGCGAACTCAGCTTCTCAATCCTCACACCTATAAAAAAAAAACAGCTAGAGATCACTTCTAAAGAGCCTGATCAAGAACTTCATGTCCAACATAGAGCCGAGCATCAAACGACTTTGCTCCTCAAGGCAGGCTCAAGTGTCTCATTATTGTCAAACGGAAATTAGGTGTTTGGTTATAATTTCTTGCTTGCTTCTTTCTTGAAATATTATTCAATAAATCGTTTAACTGCAGTGAGCACTTTAATGACATGTTTGACCGAAATGTTTTGAAACATATGAAAAATAATTTTCTGTAAAATCTGATATAGGTAGTTTTGTTGTTTATTATCAACCTCAATACATTAGAAATATTTCTAATTTCTAAATAAATTTATATACTCTACGTTAGTTATAATTGTTTTATTTATATGAAAAAAGTCCCCACCCCCTCCCCGTCTTTTTCAGGGTTGGCCGAATTGGACCCAATGGTTTTTTTTGAAAAAAACCATTTAAAAAAAAAACATTATTTTGCCCACTTTTGGGTTTTTTTAATTTTCTAAGAATTTTTTTTTTTTTAAATAATTAATTTAAATACTTTCACAATTTAAACTTCTTTCTTATTTGTTCTTCACCGCAGACAATGAACATAAAAAATGAATTTTGAACTTGAATAGTATTTCTTAACTCTTAACGGCATTAAAAAAATACTTCAAAGATTTTAAATAAATGTATTTAACTTTTTTCATTAACTGGTCAATAAATAACTCAAATTATCTCGACCAAGTCCTGTCACATCTGATTTTTTCAATATGTGTACAGAGGAAACGAATCTAGTTAAAAGGCTTTCATGTGAATTATTTTCTACTAACCAACACATCACAAATCTCGAATAAACACAAGGTATATTTTTTTAGAAATAAACAGATTTTTCAAAAGGTCGACAGAAAACAGAACAGGTAAAGTATTTTCATTATCTTACGAAAAAGTTGAATATTTCTAATTCTGTACACAGAAATAGAAAAACAGGCAGCATAAAATTCAAAGAAATGTCTTGATTAAGCTGGAATTCAGTAAAAAGGGATTTAAACTACTTGAGGTTCTATAGTAGTTTTGCATAACAAAATGAAATACAATGAAGTAAAATGCAAAAAAAAAAAACGTAGTAATTAAAAACGAACAATAGATTTTATCACTCGAGAAGTAACTTTGCCTTAACTGTTGGTAATAATGAAAATTAAAAAACTTGAAACTTCACCATACTTAAGTTTTTTCGTCTTTCATACTTTTCTTCAGAGAATGCTGAATTTTAACTAGTTTTCCAGCTTTTTTCCCCTGAAGACAATTTTTGCACTTTGTCCATATACTTACGCTACAATATGCTACAAGTACCCCACATTTTCCCTAAAAAAAAAGACAAAAAAAACCCACATTTCTTTTAAAAAACCCAACTTTAGTTGGGTTTTTTTGGGGTTTTATTTAAAAAAAAACCCTGGGTCCATGGGCTTTTTTAAAAAAACCCGGGTTTTTGCCAACCCTGGTCTTTTTACCACTGAATGATAAAAACATTTCTATATTACCATTGCGAAATTAAGTTCAGTGTGCTCCGTTGATCTAGAAATTTCTTAAGTGTGCCACAAAGTAAAAAAGGTTGAGAAGCACTGGGTTAAATGACGACACAGATCATTGCTTTTTCAGAGGATATGTATTTTGAAGTTAGTGATGAAAAAAAGACGAGATGATTCTTCTTTTGAATAAAATAAAAAGGGGAAAATAAATTTTCAGATTCCTTTCAACTAAATTTCATCTTAATTAAGATAATTTTTTAGATTCCATCATTGTTTCTTAGCACAGAACAACAAATAGTACTTTTTTTAGGAAAGAAAAAAAAAATAATCCCACACATTCTATTTTCTGCCCTACTGTTTGCAAATATTGTTAATTGTATAGGATTGTAAAAAATGTATAGAAAACAGTCTCTTGTTTCTCTTAAATTGACGTATCCCCGGTATATGCAGAAAAAGTCACACCGACTCTTTTTGGATAGAAAACATTTCACTATAAATCTACAAACTTTTATAAAATCAGATATGACCTGACTTAAACAAGGTATTTTGAATTATTTCTTGATGAGTTACAGGAAAATGCAAAATGTGTTTTTGATTTAAAATTTCCGATCTCCGACAACATTTTTCCCCCGTTGGGAAAAAGTAAAGTACAATGCATCAGTAAAGGCTAGTAAAATTCACAATGCATTATTATTATTTTGTGTCATAGTTGTCTAGAGCAAATGAATAATTAAAGTATGAAGTATTTATTTCGATTTCTTTTACTGAAATTTTCTCAACCCTGCAAACCCTGGTGTTTTATCACAACAAAATTTCATATGCTCACCAATAAACTCATTATAAACCGCGCATATATCGCATTATTTAAAACATAAGCATTGCATGCACTGGGCGCCGCCATGTTTTCTAACTGAGCAAATCACCTCTTTCCTTCGTGAGCTTCGTTAAGAATTTCGCTTCACGAAACTAACAGAGTTTCACTTTCTGAACGACCAGTTAGCTAACGCGTTCTCTTTTTGGTTAACGTTCGGTTAACTCTTTTCACTCGTTAAACGTGTTCGACTTTATGAACTCACCCAAAGTTAAACAAATCAACACTTTCAAAAAAACCAGAGGTGAATCTCCCAACATTTTTCCATTTCATTTTCAATGGCAACGTTCTTCTATATGTTTCATATCTGTATCGTTTAACATCCTCTATGGATCTCCTATATATATATCCATCTCCTTCTTGGGTGCCCAATGTCTTCCTACTAAATGTGATTGCGATCTGGCGTCAACTGAGGATTTGTATAGGTAACATACATTATATACAGTTCACTCCCGATTATTCGCGGAATAGGGTGGCACAGTAACCGCGGATAAGCGTAAAGGAAAACCGTGAACAATCTGAATAATGGTTAAAAAGCGATACTACTGTATACAATAGCTAAAAAAAAGAATAACACTCACACATACATTTAAGTTATAGCTTAAAACATATATACATATCGTCGCCTCAGAGCAACAGTAGGATATCTTAATTTTATTCCTGTGATTAGATGTCTTACTGTTGCTCTGAGGTAGGGATATGTCGTACATGAACAAACAGGTCAAAAAGAGCAAATCCTTAAAATGAACTGATCCATTCGTTCACGCAAAAAATGAATGACCTTCTTTTGAACGATGAGCAGTATGGAACATTGTATTAATGTACACTGTTAAAACTACAGGTTGCGTTTGGCACCTTTCAGGGGTGAAACGCTTGTTCACCAGCGACACCCGAAAGAGAGCCGAAATTGCACCTTTAGCAGGGGTGAAAAACTGGCTCCCTTCACCTAACGTGCACCGTAGGTGAAAGGTGGTACCCTAGGTGAGAAAAATGGCACTTTTATTGCTTCCTATAGAGATTCCCCCCCCCCCCCCGGATGTGTGAGTTTTTAAATACAATTGTGTTTTATTTATTTTGATTTATATATACGAAGGCATTTGATCACATTTCAACTTTCGAACATAGTTTAGAAGTGTTCATGACTTTGATTTGTCTGTTCGTGCACTAACTTTCTTGCATTCACACTTGGACTGCTCAGTAATTAATATGTTGTTGACAGCTTTTACTGCATGATCCGTACTGAAAATGAACAGGGGTATTTATCAATCATTTGCAGGAACAACCAGAAATATTAGGTAACATTAGATTAGAATCATGGGAAAATAAAAGCGTTTCATTAACGCTTAAAATTTTAATCGAGCGTAACATATCAATACTTACTATAAGATTCGATATTTGAGTATCCCTATGCTCACAAGATAAATACTAATTTAAAAGCCCTTCTTTCCAATGTCAAGTTTTCTGTCAGATTAAAAATAAAAACGAGTAGATAACTACATTCGCCTCATGCAATAATGCCTATGAAAGATACGTTAACCAAAACACGATGTGAAACTCATGAGTCACCCTGAGTGAGAGAGATTTCTTTTTACGTGTTTTTTTTTCCTCCGCCTTTGCTGCTCTGTTCGTTTTTACTATGTATTTATTTCATTGGGAAGAAATATACATTGGTATATAGGCTGCTCACGTCGCGTCGATGCATTTTTATTCCAGAATTAGCTATTCAATTATCAGCTGATTTAAAGTTTTTATTTTTAATGTTGTTGTTGTTCAAGATAGTACTTATAGATAGTTTTAGGTAACAGTTTTGCAGGATATAAATAGCAAGATATTAAATATTTAATAAGGTAAACGGAACAATAAGCAGTTGTCAACATACTTTAAACACTTTAAATATGTTCGAAAGCTCTAAGAGCTACAATATGATCAAATGCTTTTACTTACGCGAGGTTTCGAAGATTAATCCACGAAATTTTCACTTTTGTACTTCATTCAATGTGAAAGTAAATTTCGTTGCAACTTCCTTCGTTCGCCATTCAAACTGAAGTTGTCGTTGGAGTTGTCAGGGCGCCTGCGCAACGAGTCTCTCTCCTATTGAATGGTCTTTTAGTACTTGAGTTAACGTTGTTCACCCACTGAGGAACCAAAAGCACCTTAACGACACTTCCTAACCTCTGTTGCACCCTGAGTCACCGTTTTTTCACCCTAGTGTGAAATTCTTTACCCTTGTGGCACTTCTGGTTTTAACAGTGTACTTGTAATAAAATCGAACTTGTTTGGGCCATTAACAAAATGTTTGGACTTTCCACTTCTTGTCCCACACACCTGCTCAAATCCTACTCACACTTTCTGTCGCCAAAATTATTTCTAAATGCCTTTTATCACTTTTCTTGCGTACCTTTTGTCTTCTATATTATAATATCCCTATCAACTACCTACATTGATTTGGCTTTATTTTTAACTTGGTGTCAGACTTCAAGTTGCTTTTTTAACATTCAATATCCGGAGATTTTCAATAAGGATTATTACTGTCTAATTTTTTCCCCTATTTCAAAAAAGTGTTTTGTTTTTTCTGTTCTCATTGGTACTAAGGAATAACTTTGAACTCCCTAGTATTAAAGTGAGCCTGTTTTTTTTAATTAAGACTCCGGCTGAGCTACCAATATATTTGTAGATACTTTTTCCGCTTTACATCGTCTATTAGTATTAGTAATACTACTAGCTGCGTCACCAGGCTTTGCGCAGTCTACCACGAAAATAAAATTTCTGTCAAGTGACCCGTATTCAACAATCAGGCTTGAACAAAAAAAATCAGTAACATTTTGTAGCAGATTGCGGAAAAATAACCAAAAAGGAAACACTTTAACTCCCTCGATTATAAGAAAAGCCTTTAAAACAAAAGCCAGAATTTTATTTGTTCATACTCGAGAAAAAAAGTGGCACCTGATCTTTCATTTAATGATTTTCTTCCCGATCAAGTCCTCAAGTCGATCTTAGTGTTCAACGAACTTGTTAAGTAGATCTTTAGTTTGTTTAGGTTGCCGACCGCTGGTCTAACTCTTTGCACATTCATTGTTGAACCAGATTGGATTGACGCACTGCTAATTTAACAATAGTGTGAAAAAAGTAGATTAAAACAGCAGCAACCCTGGACTGGTGTTGTAGATTGGAGCAGTATCAATGCATCGGTTTAGAGAAAAATCCTAAATCGGTTTTTGGCGATGCATCTCCCAGCCCCACTACATATGCATTCAAATCTAAACAGAATAGGCAAATCCATCTACTATGAGCGAATGCGGTCAACTCTTACAGTTATTCTCACATGTAACAAATTATCTCATGGTTTGGCAGTCAACTGATATAAGAGGTTTTTTTTTGAGTTCAATGAATTATATTATTTACTAATGTGTATAAAATGGTACTGTCTTTGATGTTACTTCTAAGTTCGAAACTTTTTCTCTTTAGCTAAAGAAATTCTGCTGTTTAAGGGTGATGTTACGTAATTGCTGTTGGATTTCGAAGTCTTTCATTTCATTATACCGAAAATTTTCTACATCAAAAGATATTTGAGATGTACAGTTATGTTTTTGTAATAAAGTATGTTTGCTTCTTTTTAAATGACTCATTTGTTGAATATTTAAAAAATAAAATTGTCACGTAGAGTTAATTCTGATTCTTTCTTAACAGGCACTTTAAATCTTAATGAACCCAATCAAATTGCGAAGCATATTTCACGGGTTGGTAAGTGGCAGGGCGCTGAGCCCACTAGTAACTAAAGAAAAGGTTTGAACCTTTTTGCTGCACTGGATCCTGGAGGGGTTTTTTTTTAAATATTTTAATGAAATTATTTTCGAAAATCTAAGAAAACATAAATTGTGAAAGAGTCAAAAATCCAGATTGTGTTGTCAAGGCACATTGGGCTAGTCTCAATAATTTTAATAGAGCTTGACGACATAGGATCGGTTAGAAAGTGCAGAGTAATAAGAGGCACGTTCCTGCTTATCCTTTCTATTACAAAATGATAGCAAACAATTGCAAATCATACACATGATGTTTGCACTTTTAAGATCTGCCATCACTTGGTGCTCAATTTTTATCAACATTTTACTTACATTTATGACCAACTAGGCTCCTGTAGTCCTACAAATCCTGTAATGAAATTATAGTGCAGCTCTGGCTAATTGAGCTGTGACCCTGACTTTGTTTACCTGTTTTAGGGGAGCTTGGTGAAAAATAGACATGTTATTGGCTTGGATTTTAGTTGGAATATTTTTGAAAAACTACTAAGAAAGTTTCTCAACTCAACTTAGCGCCAATTACCCCTCCCTATTTTTCGAAACAGAGGTAACATTGTAAGAGTCGGAGCTCAGCTTCTCAGAGCCTCACAATACATGGCACAGTTATATTGAACAAATTTTATTGGTTTAGTAGTGCTGGGTAACTGGTTGTGTTCAATGAGCGAGCGGTAGCTCGCCGGTGGGTTGATCTAGAGCCGCTATATAGACAGGCCGACGCATCAGCTTAAGTTTAGCCATTTTGGATCGGATTTTTCATTGTTGCACTGCTTTTGGGTTACCACAGAAAGTTTCGGATTTCGCCAAATTTGCAGAAAATAATATTTTATTTTATAAACAACTCACGTGCCGCTAATAATTGCTTGCACTAAACAATCACCAACGCGATAACTTGCCAGAAAAGACAACCACTTAAACACGCGCTCCGATCCAAAAAGGCTGATCTTAAGCTGATGCGTCGGCTCGTATATATAGGGGCCTTAGGTTGATCACATGACAAATAATGACGTTATTTGCTGTCACGTGATTAACCGACCGGTCGCGCTTGTCGAACGCAAGCTTTCGTTAGTCTTCAACTTATTTTTTAATGGTCTTATCGGGGGAGGGGGGACTGCCCCCTCACTTTAAATTCTATCGCCCCTCCACTTTTCTAAGTTTAAAATTAATGAAGAATTGTCTTAAAAAAATAGTCTACTGTGGCTATCTCTATTTTTACGATCGCTTCCCGAATTTTTTGGAGGTCATTTATTCAATAAGTAACGTTTAACTTCTTTCAGTTCTATTCAGTCGCCGTTTTTTACCACTAAAGTTCACCAAGGAAATTCCTGGGATGAACACTTGAACAGGAATAATGCAGAATACACAAACTGAATAAAGGGGGGGGGGTGCAATTTATCGCTTTTCCTTCAGAAATAAAGAAATTATGCTTAAAATTTCATCTATCCTCATTGCTTTAGACACAAATGTGCTTAAAACTTTTCTACTAAATTTTTGTTTCATGAAGATTATTTCCTTTTTGTTAATTACTTTTATGCTACAAATTCAAAAATTTATTATCTTAATTTTTGGCATAGTCGCCACATTTGGTCATTCCCAAGATCGAAGTGCACAAGACTAAGGGTCTAAATTTTCAAAATTAGAATGGATGTTTATTGCAATGCAAAACTTACTCTTCAGAATATTATCTTATCCTTGTTCAACACATCAGGCATCATTTAGAGAAAAAAAAACTGCAAAATTTCCTGTCAAAATAACAATTGTTAAAGAAAGAAAACGGCAAATCAAAAATTCCCGAATTAGAAAACATAAATAAATAAATCGCCAAATGTACCTCAACAAAAACTAAAGAAATCCGAAGGAAGTGATTGATTTCTATGGGTATTTTTTGCGGGCTTTCGAATGGCGTTAAAATCGAACT
This sequence comes from Uloborus diversus, assembly GCF_026930045.1. Taxonomy (NCBI): domain Eukaryota; kingdom Metazoa; phylum Arthropoda; class Arachnida; order Araneae; family Uloboridae; genus Uloborus; species Uloborus diversus. Next base: position 40,100,319 of record NC_072737.1, read on the forward strand.
AATCGGATAATTATTTCTGGTAGAAAAGCCATTTTCGGATCTTAAAAATTAAATTTGAACGGTTCGGTTCATTTTGGGGGGTTGAAACCCCCCTCCCCCAGCGTTCTTCTCTACGTTCCTTACGATATGAATCTAATCGTAAGCATAATCTTCACTCGGAAATGGGATCCGTCGAAACATTCTCCCCCGAGACTTTTTCGAAATTGTTGTCTTAAAGATGCGTTTTATACTATCTTAAGTAATATTACGGGAGAAAAGGTTCAGGAACGCTCCCCCCCCCCCGACCATTTTTCGACGTTGAAATTTTCAAAAACGCAGTTATTTCCGATTATGTTTAGGAGAAGGAGGGGGGGGGGGGATCCTTCGAGAAATTGTAGCCCTTAACTGCAATTTTTAGACGATCGTTGATGTGGGGAGGAGAGATTCCGGGGTTCTCCCTCGGAAGGTTTTCGAAATTGATTGGAGAACTTAAAACTATACGATCATCAACAATGTCGGCTAGAGAGAATGCTCTCCCGGAAGATTTTCAAAGTTAGCTTTTAAAACGCACATTTTTTTATAGGATCTCTGGTAAGGTTAGTATGGGGGGGGGGGCGGATAAGTCCAAAAATGTAATTGATATGTGATCAAAAATTAGAAAGGAAGAGAAGAGGTTATTGTGTGTGGAAAAATTCAAATTGAAATTCAAAATTTATGGAGAAAACTTCAAAAATTAAAAGGGACCGTTCGGAAATCCATTAATATGTATGGTCTTTTTTATGCCAATATTTCGAGGGAAAAAAAGTTAAATACGTCCCCAGAAACTTGATTAACATATCTAATAATGTACGTTACAATTTATTGTGATATATGGAGTCGAATATTATAGTATATGCAGTAGCGTCGCTACGAGGAGGAGTGCTGTCCGCCCGGAAGTCACTCAAAAGGAATTTGCTAGAAAATGTAAAATATACTTTATTTCTGAAAAGCAAAAAAAAATTTAAACTACGGTCACACTAAGGTTAAAATCAATACAGGGGGGGGGGGGAGCGTAAAGCTCTACTCTAGGAATTCTGAATAGTAATTCCTGACCACGGGCTACCTAAGTCGTAAAAAATATTTGCCACTTTTGACTTTTGGTAGCCATTTTTAAAAATATACACATTTAGCGGAATAAATAACCTTACTCCGAATTAATCGTACGTTGCCCCCAAGGTGGAGTCGACTGATGTGCTGAACGCTTCAGAATGGCAACCGTGCTGTCGTTACAGCTCACTGGTCGTTATACGGTATTCGGGTATTCGATATAAATTTTTCATAAATAAAGAAACACATGGTCGCCGTTTAATGGATTACATTTTGACGGTATCATTTGAATCAATGGTCTTCAACATTTTTTCGATTATCACCACCCAATTCACTTCTTAACTCCCATGGTCATACCCAGGATTCTCGTTAGGGAGCTGCAAGCATTCGACGCCACAAGATAGTGCAAGATTTTTACGGGACCCCTCCATATTGTCGACCCCTATGTCACTACATATATTTCACTCCTAATTAAAAATTCTGTCCCGGACCAACAGGAGTCCCCCCCCCGCCCCCGACGCACGCCCCCTGAACAGGCTCTGGTGGCTATTTGCGAACATTTGCCCTCTTTTCCTATAACTTTAAGAAAGAACGTATTTTATATGAAGGATTTTTTGTTGCTTTCAAAACACAGTCTAGAGATATCCTTGATGTGAATCCTTTTCGATACTGTCGAAAAAATTGTAATGTTCTGCTTGCTTTAAGCCCTGTAAGTCAGGAATTGCTTATTGTTGTAGGTTGTTCCCAGTTTCTTTAATTTTATTTTTCTATGCTTATATAATTAAACTCCTCTTGCGCTGGGTCTCCGGAAGCAGCATTGTACACCGGCCTCCTTGAGTGGGGGTCTTCCTAGGCGGTGGCGTCCAGGTCCCCCACAATCGTCTTTATTTATGCCTGACTCTCTCGACTCTGAACAATCCTCATTTAGACAAAAACAACGTCCATCATCCAGTCCCTAGCATTCATGTGAATTTTGACATTTATTTTATTTATTTATTTAGAAGCTAAGCAGCTTAATATACATAGAGGACTGCATGCCAAGCGCCTTGCCTCCGGACACACACAGGAATGTACAACATAAGAGAAGGAAATAACACCTAGAACACCGGCGAGAATTGAACCCACGACCTCCGGCTTAGAAGACGAAATTTCTACCACAGAGCGAAGGAAGCCCCAATTTTGACAGCTTGAATTCAAATTATGTTTTTCTCAATTCAAGTTGGTTGCGATGAGAGCCATTTGTGGAAACAAGAAACCCAACGAGTAGGGTCCCATAGCAATTCGGAACTCCAGCGCTCGAATACGCTACCTTGCGGTGATTTATAAAACTGCGAATGCAACTAAAACATTGCCACGTTGCGCTCCACGTGTATCTGTTGACGTAAACGCGGTCAGTTTGTTCTGAGTAACGCATTCAACATGTCTAAGAACGCCTTCAACAACAGAAATTAATTCGTCCCTTAGTAGTATTCTCGAGCTTCTCAAAATAATGTTAGTTTTCCTTATCTCTTTCAAAAAAGTATTAAATGGTGGAAGCGTAAACAAGAAAACTCTGGATTAACAAAATTGGATAACGTTATACCAGGTAAATTTTTTTATTGTTTTGTATGAATTTGTAAGAATATGAGTTTTTTTTAATCTTAAATTAATTTAACTAATCATATTTTACAGCAGCATTTAGTTGGAATGGGACAGTATGCAAAATATTTTCTTGAATTTATTATCGTAGAACAAAATGAAAAATGTTTAACCGAGAAAGAATTTACTTTATTCCTTTTATTCTCAGCTGAAAGGTTTCGCCAAATTTGTTTAGGGTTATAGTTTTGGAATTGTGCGAGCAAAGTAGCCTTGGCGAGATTTCGCGTTTTTAGTTAAACCATTTTTAATTTTTATCATGAGTGGAATAAAATGGTAGTAAGATTACAGAATTCGATAAGTAAAAAGAAATAATGGTCAATCAACTGAAAAGAAAGCTACCACCATATATAAACTGTGAGTACACATTTTATTTATTTTGTTCTGAGTGAATTTGAATAAATATCAGTTTTTCAATTCGATGAAGAAAAAAAAACGAACTTAACAACATTGACTGGACACTTTTCCTTAACCTAATTCCACATAAATGATTTAAATAACCTTTGTTACTACAGTATCCTACTGAAATAGAAAGTATGCAAATAAATTTTCTTGAAAATATTTATCGCAGAACAGATTGAAAAATCCAGAAAGAACGTTAAGAATTTGAACAATAAAAAATAAAAGTTCGCCAAAAATCTGTTTATAAGGTTATGGTTTTAAAATTGTGTGAAAGAATAATGTATCTTGACAAGATTTCGCATATCAGGTAAATCATTTCCATGACGAATGAATTAAATGCATGATTTCTTTAGATATCCAATCATATAGTCATAGAAATAAATTATCTAGTGTTAAACGTTACTCTTGACAGTCTGCCACGTATGTGCACTATGTGACAAAAATGTCAACAAATGCCGGAAATGTCACGAAATTGAACTTAATATGTACTAATGTATAGAAAAAACGGTACAAAATGAAAATGCCGTTCGAAGCGAACCAAAAATTTATGAATTCCGAATTCAACATCGTGAAAATGGCTGCTTCAGAACAACTTACTGTGTGTTCTGCATTAATTGTTTACTTTCGTAATACTTTTTGGTTTCTAATCTCTTTCTATATGGTTCAGAATAACCAAAAGACTTTGAAAAATCTTTTCAAATGAATAAAGCGAAAAAATCATACATAACAACAAAAATCACAACACTTTTAGCATTTTCTTCGTTACCACATGCGTTTGTTTTAGTTTTTAATTCCGCCATCCCAGTAAGCAAAATATCTTGCCTCAGTATTGCATAAAGGTTGACATGCAAGAAAAATCATCTTGCATTAATACTGCCTCAATGTTGTTATGTTACTCCCTTTATGCTGTCAGCAGGCTGCCACAATATTGACTGACAAGGTGTATGCAGCATAATATCAGGAAAATATCAAGGTAGGCTGCTTTTGTAACATTGCATACGCATTGATATGACAGGATAATATCAAGATGTTGTCATGACAGCATGAAATCAAGGTCTAGGCAAGATGATCTTGTTTTTGTAATCTTGCATACGTATTGATATGACAGGATAATATCAAGATGTTGTCATGACAGCATGAAATCAAGGTCTAGGCAAGATGATCTTGCTTTTGTAATATTGCATACGTATTGATATGACAGGAAAATGTCAGGATACATTGACATGACAGTATGAAATCAGCACGTTTGCAAGGTGTTTTATCCATTTATATATGTATTATTTTCACTTCAAACTCGAGAATTAAATTTCATTTTTTAATTATTTCTGTTATTCTTCAAGATAGTTTTCTAGTCTGAGAATATTTTCTTAAAGCTGACATCTGATCGGAAATTCATATAAAGATATTAATAGTACTCGCAATTTAATTTAAAAAATGAAAGTTTCTTCTTTTTGCGTAATACTTGGTTTATTTTTTAAATTCTTCCTTCTAATTGTGTTATAAAGACATAAAATGCCTATTTAGGAATAATTGCGGAAGTTTTTATAGCACATTTAAGAGTAAAGGTAGCAAAATAATAAATGAATAAATAAATAAATACAATAAAGTACATTTTGAAATGGATGTCAGCATTGAAAATATCCCATAGACAAAACATATGAATTTATCTCAAAGAATAACATAAATAACCATTGAATAAAATTAATCTTACTCGTGAGATTGAAGTGATAATACGAAATTCTGGGCTTCATGTCCTTTGTTATTTTCGGCCATTTCTAGCATTGATCGCACATCGTCTGCGTTATGACTTGTTTAGTACTATATTAATAAACAAATGCAAATATCAGTTATTCATAAGTTATTCCTAAAACAATACTATTCCACACTAATAACTAAGCAACCAACTTAACGAAGCCTAAAAAATGCAAAGCCACGTGCAACTCCTCTGAACCGACTGAATCAATGTGCCAGCAATGCGAGGGACGCTGGGTAGAAAGAACTGTGCGCATGCGCAAGTATCAACGAAGGTCCACCTGCTCTATTTTGTACTAATTACCTTGACGGCGACAGCATGAAATCAATATCATCTTGACGCGTCAACATGTATGCAATGTTGTTATTTTAAGGTAATATCAATATTGATATTTTAAGATGAATGCAATGTTGCCTACGTGTTGTTATAGTAATATTGCTTTTTAATCTTTATCCAAGCTTTATGCAGTATGAAACACGTCAATATTGACGCCGTCAGTACAATATCAAGATCTGTCAAGGTTGATGCAAGAAATTTTGCTAGTAGGGATTAGACAGTGACTGCAGTGCCCCTTATAGTTCGTTGGAGTTGCGAATTCATGATTGCAAAAAACAAAACTTGAATTCAAAACGTGTAAAAATGGCATTTTTAAAAATTCTGTTCTAGGAGCTGTGCGGGTTCTGCTAGTAATTACTAGACTCATATTCGCAACTCCAGAGCTCGAATACGCTACCTCGCGGTGATTAACAATACTAAAAAAAATGTAAAACATTCTATTCCACGTGTTTTCTTTGGGGTAAATTACAGGTTTCAGACAGTTTATGATGTAATGTAATTTCAAAAGAATAGAAAAGTAAGCTTCCTACAAAATCGATGAAAAATTACTGTCATTCACTAAGTGTCAAAGCAAGTTATAAGTTATTTTATTTGTTTGTTTTACCTTTTTCATCCGCCCTTAGACAGTGGCTGCAGCGCCTCCTATAGTTTATTGGAGTTGCGAATAGGGACTTTAAATTACAAAGCCCCACAAAACATATGAATGAGTGCACTTTATTGCTCCTTGCTCTAGCAACTCCTAGCGGATAGACAATGTCCGCCGTCAACAAATAAGCTAATCATGACCGTACGGCGAAAAAGATTGTTGATCGATGCGAAGATGGTTAGTGTGTAGGGTGTATCGTTTCCTGTGGTTGTGTGTTTTATTTATTTGATTGTAAACAAATCTGCTTTTCACCATGCCTGGGTTAATGAGTGTTGCAGAATTTGTTGGCGAAGTACGAGAAGATTATAGTTCTCCTACGACTTCATCTTTCGTTAGCAAAATAGCTTTGTGTCGTCAAACTGTTACTGCACTGGAGGAGGTAAGACGAAAACAAACTGATTAAAAACATGTTAATTTTTTATGCCCGTGTGTTTTGTTTTAAATTTCCTGATAGTTATTATCTTCTATCATTTACTCATGTCAGAATTTTCAAAACTTATAAGTTTTAAGGTTTAAAACTTTTAAAATGACATATTTTATGAAATGAATAATTTACTGCTGTGGATACCTGTTTTCGTCTTGAGCTCTGTGCAAGCTTCTTAACTTTCCTCAATTGTTAAGTTTGTTCGTTCCAAACAACTTACGATTTTTATCTATGATACGTAATTAGCACAAATGCTATATATTTTTTTCTGAAGTTGCTATAGGTTGGAAATTAATTTTGCTCCAAAGCTATTTGTTACCTTTTCGTTGATTCATATTTTTAAATAATATCACTTGGGTTTTGTGCTGAAAAGAGTTGGGCTTTGTTGATTTCAAATGTGGGCAGAATATATTTTTGTTTGAAATTATTTTACATTAAAGTGCAACATTGAAATTTGTATGCATGGAGGGAGGTATGTAAACGCATATTGCAACTAGAGGTGTATTGTACAAAGTGGTCCAAAAGTGAGCCTACTCCTTTTATTTTTGACCTTATGTCATTTATAGTTGTATGTTTGTTGTTAACTGTTACCTTGAAGTCTTAAGAATAACAAACATTCATAGCACACCATACATGTTGTTACACAGCTGAATCCTGTGCCATTGTTGCACAGATGTTTTGCGGTAAACCATCTCCAAATCCCCACAAGACATTTGTGTGAACATGGCACATAATTTAGTCGTATTTTGACATAGATGATGATCTACAAATGTTTATTGTTCTTAAAACTTCAAGGTAACTGTGTAGCAACCATTCATTTATAATTAGCATACTGTTAGGAATAAAATGGAGTTATGCTCATATTTTGGCCTCTCTATATTTTCTGTCTAAAATAAGGCAATATTATAGTGTTAGAATTAAGAATTTAAATCTAGGTGTCATGATGCATAATATAAAGTTTCTTGGTTTCAAAGTGAACAACTTAGGTGCCATTTTTAATGAATCAAATATATAATGTTTCTGAATATATTTCAGCAAACATATAAAATAGAAATTCAGCACATTGCCACCACTTTCAATTATTTTAAGTCAAAATTTTAAAAATTTCTATTTTGTTTTTTTACATGATGAGTTTGGTAAAAAAAAAAAGCTTCAATTTGATCCAAAATTTAGGTGTCAAATTTTTGTCATCTAGGGTTGTGTATCATGTGTCAAATCATAATTTTTAGTCCCAAAATGCTATTGAGATCATTTATTTCTGATTATATACTGGGCCTTTCCAGCATTACGTGTGTGACTTTTTAATATCATATTTTCACAAATAACAATAAAAAAACAATATGATATTCTAAAAATATTTCGTAATAGTTTCTATTGGAGCAGTGGCATAGTGAAGGGGGGAGGAGGTGAAAATATATATATTTTAATTATATATATATTTTCACCCTTATATTATGACCAATTATTATAGCACAATTGGTTTTAATATAAATGCAAATTATAATTTTGTAGTTTATGCATATGAAAGGGCCGTTTTGGTCAAAAAACCCTTTCAAAAGGTATTTTTTATCCAAAAATCCCCATCGGAAGGTATTTTAGATCATCCCCCCTCCCCTCAAAAAGTATTTCTGGCTGTGCTAGTGTATTGTAGTAACAGCAGGCATTTTATGTCATTGGATAATTCTAAATTTTTTAATGAAATTTTAAATGCAGCGTTACGTGTGTGACTGAGAAAATCTGAAAATAAGCTATACCTTATATTATTTTGTAATTTCCTGTGAAGTTTTAAAAGATAAAGGAACAATATTTTTTGTGCATGTGTTTAAGTATACTAAGTTCTGTACTAATGCATTATTTATCTTTTACTTTTGTTCGTTCTCTAACTGATTTAGCATTTTAAACTTTGCAAATTCTTGCTTATTAGCAGGTCTGCCATTTAGGGGTGTCAGGTAGGGGCAATTGCCCCTGACTTTGAGAAATTAATGTACTGAGGGAGGTTTTGTTGTTTTTTGATATAATTTTCATTGAGTATATACCCTTTGGAAAGATTCAAAATGTTGACCTGCTTGCTAGTGCTTTTTTTCTCTACAGAATAAAATGCAATGAAATCATTTTTTAAAGATAAATATTATTTCTATTTTGACAGACACTTGATTTTGACCGAGATGGTTTAACGAAAATGAAGAAAGCTGTTAAAGCCATTTACAGCAGTGGAAATTGTGAGTATAACTGTTCAAAAATAAGTAAACTTTTGTAATTGTTTTTGAGAACAGCTCAATGGTTATGAATTATGTATTTCTTAACACCACTCTTTACTTCTTTTCCTTTTAAAATAGAAGTTCTATGTAGTTGCTGCAGACATAATGCAACGTTGACTATCACTGATCTGAGTTGCTATTGGTGAATTTTGGGAACAATTTTGATTTTTGTATAATTAAAAAGGAGATTATTACTTTCTTCTATATATAATATATAGAAGAAAGTATTGGATTCGTGCAAATTTTCGAATTTCGAATTTTGACGGATTCGAACGTTTTGAGGTGTGCTGAGTCCATTTCGACCATTTTTGGAAAATGTCTGTCTGTGTGTGTGTGTGTGTGTGTGTATGTGTGTGTGTGTGTGTGTGTATGTATGTGTGTCACGTCTGTGTGTGACCAGTTTTTTTGTGGCCGCTCTACAACAAAAACTACCGCATGAAATCGAACGAAATTTAGTACACATATGTGCCCCTATGTGAACTTGTGCCCATTAGTTTTTGGCGCGAATTCCTCCAAGGGGGGTGGAGCAATGGGACGTTTTTCGAGTTACGCGTGCTTGCTATTCCTCAGGAAGTTACTGGCGGAATCAAACAAAATTTGGTCCATATGTTGGTATTAACAGGAACAGGTGCTGATTCAATTTTGGTGTCAATAACTCAAACGGGGGTTGAGCTGTAGAACGTTTTTTGTCGTCAATTGTGACTGCTGTATCTCAAGAAATAATGAACGGAATGAAAGAAAAATTTATCGGCAAGTAGCCCTTAGTGGGTATAAGAACTGATTTTATTTTTTGTGTCAACAGCTAAAAGGGGGGTAGCGCAATCACCCGTTCTTTTTTTCCATTTTGAGTGCCCTATCTCAAGAAGTAATGCTACGTTCTGGTTGAAATTTGGAATATATGTGAATCCATATGTAAACAGGCTTTGGTTCTATTTTGACGCCGATCGCTCCAAGAGGTGCTGATTTTTTTTTTTTTGCGAATAAAAATATTTTTATTAATGCAACAATAAGAAAGATAAATCGTAATAGATTGTCGTCTGCGTATTTCTCGTGATTTTAATTGTATGGAAATGATAGGAAATATTATCTCAATGATTTAAAATTTTGAACTGTTGCCATCTTATGTTTGTTAACAAATAAAATATTTGTAATTCATTCAAGCAAGGCTTTTAAAATAACTTTCAATTTTCGCTCTTTGCTTTGCTTTTGCAATAATTCAGACATTGGGATAGTCGTCAAGTTTTTGCATGTGTAATTTTGTTTTTGTTGGGAATATTGCTTCCTCGTCAAGCATGGGGAGGGATCAGAAAAAAAAAAAGAAAAATATAGAAGAAAGTTTCGTGATGGCCACAACATACTAGTTTTTATTTCAAATAATTTCACTACTTTTGTGTTTCAGCATTCCACCCATTTCTTACATTGTTGGAGTTTTGAAATCAAAAATTGGTTTTCTGGTGTGACAAGGGTATAATACTTTTAAACTAGCAAAAACCCTAAGGACTGAATGAGATTTTGTGAAAAAAGGGGGCTCATGAAGTGTAGACTAGTAACAATTGTCATACATTATGATTAATTTTTATTATGGTATAGGTAATTAACAAGCCTTTTAATAAATAAAAAGTAAACTAAAACAAAGAGAGTTCAAATCTCAAGGATTTAGATATTAAATTTGTATGGCACAAACATTTCATGTTTTTTCCCCTTAATATGTTTTTAAGGGGTAAGTTAAAATAAGTTAACTAAAATGTATTTAAACTGCATATTCATTATTTATTTGTTATCTGTTTTTTAATAGCTCATGTTGACAATGAAAAGTATTTATCCAAGACTTTAGATAGGCTTGGGGAGAATGCTGTAACTAAGGACCAAGAACCTGATATAGGTAATTTTTTTTTATACATACTTTTAACGTAATTTTTTACTTTTTACTGAAATATCTGGTTTTTGAAGATTGATAAATTGACTAGGAACAGCCTAGCTAAGCACAGAGCCTGTTACTTGTCTTCACTTTTCTCTATTTGCATATTGAGTAAATTCTTTATCTTCTCAAATAGATTTGAAACTTGTTGTGTATAATAATTTGTGCTCAAAAGTCAATATAAAGACAGCATTTAAACCACACAAATCTGCAACTAATTGTAGGCACATTTTTCATAGTTTCAAAGAATCCCTTTTCCAATGCAAATTCTCCCCTGAATGTTTTTATCTTTATGAATGAGATTTTTTATTGTTTCATGCTGATTTTGCTTTATTTTTAACGAGGTAATTAAGCTTTTGACTTTCAATGTAATAAAAAAATTTATTTAGTTTTTCTTTTTTATGATCACTATTATTTCTTTAACTGTGAGATACGGAGGAAAAACCATTTAAAAAACGAGGAGAAAGGGGGGGGGGGGAGGGTTATCATTTGTAACAAGATTTTCTTTTTTTAGCTAATTTTCTCTGTATCACAACGAAAAAGGACTTTTCATTCAATGAGAACATTATCAATTTAAATACTAGAGGCAGAAGAGATATGTAAACATTCAACTTGCTTAAAACTTGGGAGAATGCATTATGGCTGTTCTTTACTGTAAGATTAGGTTGATTAACATTTTTAATATCACTCAACCAAAAATGTATTTGTTTAAAATTTCAAATATTCATTAAGTTTATGGGATATTTAATCGGAATTTTTTAGAGGAATAAAAGTGATTTTTAAGAACTTGATAAAATTCAAAAAAAAAAAAAAAAAAAAACCCATTAATATATCAAACTTTTCAACTACATGGTTTCTCAAAAAAATGTAGTCAAATAATATTGCTGTTTTTTCTTCTCTAAACTAACTACCAAACGGCACGACCTTGAGGGTCACGGATTTGGACAAAATTCTAGATATAGGTAAATTCCAACTATATATGAACCCAGGTATAGTGGTTTGACTGCATAGGCCCTAGTTCGGCTGCAACAAGGGTCCAAAGTTGATCATTTAAACCCGGAAATGCAATGGAATTTCCTTTAAAATTACCATTTTTATCGCTTTTTCTGCTATTGTACTGCAGAATGAGCCGTTTGCATGCTTATCTTTGAATTAATTAAGTTGAATACTAGTTTTTAATAAGCGGTTCTCAAATTCAAATTGGCTCCTACTTTTAATTTCAATAACTTGAACGCCGAAATAACATAGTAACAGGATATTTATCGCTTGCAAATGAAAAACTAATTATTTTCATGTTATATTAATCGTCTGCTAGTAACAAGTATTTATTGTTTGCTAATAAAAACATTTACTTTAACTGGATTTTTATTGTCTGCTATTAAAGATATCCCACATTAATAAGCAAAAAATGGGAGAAGAGAAAACACTCTGATTTATTGCACATGGCACACAAAAGAACAAAAATACAAGATTGTTTCGACTTTTCAACTAACTTAGATCATGCTTATAAATATAAATACTTGTCCTCCTTTACACTCAATTTATTAACAAAAAATTAAAAGATGTTGGGAGATCGAACATAGTGTCAAGTTAAGAAATTCCAATGAAAACGCCACTGCATTTCCAAACTAGCAACTTTCGATCCTCGTTGCAGAGAAACTTGGGCCTATGCAGTCAAACCGCTTTACCTGCACTCATATCTAGTGGGAATGAACCTATAGCTAAAATTTTGTCAAAATCTGTGACCCTCAAGGTCGTGCCGTTTGGTCGTAAGCTTGAGGTCACTTCTACATTCCCTGTATCACAACAGGTATGTATCAGAACATACCCTGGCCCTGGGCCCTGTATCGCAACAGGTGTATAAAGTAAGCTTGAGGTCTCTTCTAGATATAAATCTTTGAAGAGAATTGTGACTTAAAATCTTAAATTTAGCCCTTGTACTTATTATAGCAGTTCTACTGCTCTTGGCGGCAATGCAGTTTAAATCTGATCAGGAAAAGGAGTCACATGTCAACTATTGAATCCATTCTTTAATCCGTAACAGAGGAGGTGAAAAAGTTGGACGTAACAGGGGACGTGAGGTCTCAGAGACCGCTATATTTAAAAAATTCTTAAAAATCGTGTAATTAAGATACATTCCTGTAATTTCCCTCAGATGTTCTTTGAACTTTTATTAGCATGGGGAAAAATATTTTTAAACTTTGAATTAAAATATACTTTTTCCGAGGAAATTTTGCTGGAGTCTTAAGATATTTCGAGAAAATCATATGCTGCAGTAAATAACTAACTATTCGTAATAAAAATGAATCTATTATTTATTAATTATTTAATTTTAGTTGCTTAATATATACAAAACATTTTAGTACCAGGAAATTTATTATATCAAGTTATGCGAACATTTTGACATCCTTTTAACTATTAGTATTTCGTGCCGTATTTCGAGGAATAATTCAGCCTTTATTGTCCCTAAAACATCATATTCTCATCATATGCGTAACGTTTGTGAACATTTCAAACAACTCTCAGTGTCATCTAGAATATTTTGAATCTCTTCCGCATAACGCGGATAAGATAAATGAACCTATATCCGCGGCTCTAACGTTAAGAGCCTAATATCTACTACTGCCGAAAATAGTAACATTGAAGGGTAGGTGCGGTCTCACAGACCGCTTCTAAAGAATGCAACGAAATTTAAACCTGATGCACTCGCCTAAAGATACTGATAAGCAAGGGCAGCGTTAAAGGTCACAAAACAAAAAGCTATTGGGAAAAGCCATTCCATCGGATTGAAAATAATATAGTGGTGATCAGATGAACTTTTGAGTGGTCTGTGAGACTGCACCTCCCCTGTTAAGGGTTAATCCCACACTTCATTCGGGGAACTCTTGCAGAATAGGAGGTGAGGGCGAATGCGACTTCATCTCGATTCTTGTTCTAGGAATCCATATCCATTAGTGCAACTGCCAAATCCAATACGATTGGTCTAGCTTAAGCAACTGATATGAAAACGGATCACTTCTGGATCAGCGTGTAATTGATTTATTAAATTGTCTGGGTCAGTTAATGACATGCAAATAAGCAAAGAAATGAGGACAGCTGCTACATTCGCTAGAGCAAAATGCACCTGGTATTTGGAAAATGATAAATCAAAGAAAAGAAAAAACGAGCCTGAAAATGA